>NC_046973.1:14891920-15089420 GCF_009769545.1 Cyclopterus lumpus
AAATGTGGTTTCGTAACATTTCCAGATGTGTTTTCCCCTGTAAGCTGGGATTGAGAGGTTTACTGCTGATTAAATAGTCTACACAACACACACATGCACTCACACCACACACACTCACACAAAGTATCTTTCTCAGTAGTATATGGCAACATAACAAATAATGCAAATAAAGTTAATAGTCCGTGGTCAGTGGCATCCTGTTGTTGCAGTACAGCCACTAACATCACTGGTGACCATAGAAATGCGGACAGTTGCCCCAGCAACGATGAGGCACACTAAAATTCAGACAACGTGATGTGGATTAAAGACCTGTAAATCCTTCAAGAATGACCATCACACACAGACTCACACACACACACACACACACACACACACACACACACACACACACACCATTGACCGCCGTGGGTTCAGCACACAGTAACGTATTAACTAATAAGGCAGAACCTTGTTTTTCCCTCCAGATCTGCATTCATTAACTGAACACACCCCCATGTCTCCCCCTCTTTCTGTCTCTCACTCTGCCCCCCCCCCCCCCTCCCCTCCTCACCCCACCCCTCTCTCAGGTTCATGAACTGCAGGGTCCCAGCCAGTAAGAGATACCAGCCCACTGAGTATGAACATGCTGCAAACTGTGCCACACACGGGGTGAGCGGAGCAGACACACAGGAAGTCACTTTCACTCCCACTCTCCCACACAGCCCCCCCCGCCCCCCCTGTGTTTTTTTTGGGGCCGTGCCATGGAGGTTATAATCTGAGATTCAGCCTGTAGTTTCCTCTAATCTGCTGTAATCCCTGCGCGCCTCCGGCCTCCATCCGAAGAGTGAAACCGACAGAGAGACATGGAAGGAAACGGAGAGAAAACACGTCCGTAATGACTGTATAGCCTCAACTGCGCCGGGGGGATTCTGATTGTTCATTCCATTCATCCATCCATTCATTCATCCATCCATTCATTCACTGTGTGCCATTTCACAGGGCAGTGTATCCCATAAACATCAAGTATCATCTTCCCCTTTGATACAGAATCAGCTAAAGGAGTAGTTCGATGGTTTGGGTTGGATGAGGACATTGGGTTATGGTAATAATTAGCATTTAGTTATTAGAGTATTATCAATCTCCTTGTTGAACTCACTGCAAGAACGCAAATGAAAACAAAATGATTGAACAATTTCTTGAACAGAGGTTGCAGCTTTTGTTTTTGTTGTTGCTGGATTTAGAGAGATAGAGAAGAATGTTAACACGTGCCAGGAACACTTTTTTAGGACAAATACTGAATAATTCTCCCACAAGGAAGAAAATCTCCCAAGTAAAATGTTTCTTTCTGATTTTCTTCTAGTTGTGGATCCTTCCCAGTCTGGTGGGCGGGTCTGTGCTCTACTTCCTGTCTGTGGACCAATGGCATCGTGTGGCTGCCTGGCTCTATGGGAGCGGCCTCACCGGCCTTTTTGTCACCTCAACACTCTTCCACACCGCTGCCTGGAAAATCAGCCACCTCCGGTGTGTTTGTGTGTGTGTGTGTGTGTGTGTGTGTGTGTGTGTGTATGTGTGGCACGAAAACGCTGGTAGGGATTTGGCAGATGTGCATGTGTGTGCTGATGTGCTGCTCCGGTAGACAATCACATCACACTCAGACGTGCAGTTTGTTAATTACGACTGAGCCAGAAGGCCAGGGAGCAAACGACAGATGTGGCGTGCTAATGAAAAATATCTTCACATCCACTTCAACTTCACACCCTCTAAAAGTCATTCACTCACATATTTAACGGTCAAACACACACTTGCATGATGTAATGCATGATGTCGGCTGGGATAGATTCTCACTCTTAAACCACTCCTCTAGCGTGTCACACACGTGTACCAAAAAAAGACACAACAAGCCCCGTTTCATGTGTCGAAGGACAGGCTCACGGGAATGTGGGTGTTTTCATAACAACAACATTTGTCTTCTAAAATGTGACACCTGCCATGCACTGAAAAACAAAAACAAACGTTCCTTGTGTAGTAGAGATTATGGATGAAACTCCATAAAGGTTGCCATGATTTACAAGCTCTCCCTCTCTGTGTCTGTGTGTAGGATGGTGGAGCGCCGGTTCCACATGTGCGACAGAATGGCCATCTACTTTTTCATCGCGGCCTCCTACTCTCCCTGGTGGGTCAAGGGGGGTTAACGCGCCGCCTGTGTGGGTAGCGTACCCAGATAGTTCACCCAGATAGTGAACGTCCTGCTGTGTCTCCTCTGCAGGCTGATGCTGAGGGAGCTGGGGCCCTGGGCGTGCCACATGCGCTGGCTGATATGGGCCATGGCTTGTGTAGGGTCGATTTATGTCTTCCTCTTCCACGAGAGGTAACACAGCCTGCCTCTGTGACCCCCCCACCCAAGTGTTTACAGCAAACACCGGGCTGCTGTTTGAAGCAGAACCAATAACACAGCAGACTGGAGTTGTTGTGCTTTTCAGCTTTTCACGTTGTCTGTTTTGTACCTGCAGGTACAAGCTGGTGGAGTTGTTTGGCTACGTGGCCATGGGGGTCGTCCCCGCTCTGGTCATCCTGTCTATGGTGAGCACGAAGCACAAATCCGGCTTCTGAGACAAAAGAAATGGGCTTTCTTCCTCTGCAGCAGGCTTCCTGTTGTTGTGTTGGAGTCGCACACTGTCAGTATTTAAAGAAGCAGACCCGTTGTAGACCATTACACATTACATCTAGTTAGTGTAACGTATGTACGTATATGTTTTAAATTCACTTTCTCCCAGGTATAAGCTTTATTAGATTGTGATATAATATAGTTATGGGCTCACCTCCACGCACAGCATGGGCTCTGGAACCAAGCTCCTGGAGAAGGGTTGGACTTTGTCCTTTTCTGGAGTTGCCCAGGGTGAGAGGCGCCGGGCGGGAGTGGGGATACTCACGAGCCCCCGGCTGAGCGCCGCTGTGTTGGAGTTTTCCCCGGGGAACGAGAGGGTCGCCTCCCTGCGCCTACGGGTTGCGGGGAGTAAGGCTCTGACTGTTGTTTGTGCTTATGCACCGAACAGCATTTCGGAGTATCCGGCCTTCTTGGAGTCGGTGGGAGGGGTCCTGGAAAGGGCGCCGCCTGCCGACTCCATAGTTCTCCTGGGAGACTTCAACGCTCACGTGGGCAATGACAGAGAAACCTGGCGGGGCGTGATTGGGAGGAACGGCTTGCCCGATCTGAACCCGAATGGTGTTTTGTTGTTGGACTTCTGTGCTAGCCACAGTTTGTCCATAACGAACACCATGTTCGAACATAAGGTGGCTCATAAGTGTACCTGGTACCAGAACACCTTAGGCCGGAGATCAATGATCGACTTTGTAATCGTATCATCTGATCTGCGGCCGTATGTCTTGGACACTCGGGTGAAGAGAGGAGCAGAGCTGTCAACTGATCACCACCTGGTGGTGAGTTGGATCAGATGGCGGGGGACTCGGCTAGAGAGACCTGGCAAGCCCAAACGTGTAGTGAGGGTGAACTGGGAACGTCTGGCAGAGGATCCTGTCCGGGAGGTCTTCAACTCCCACCTCCGGAAGAACTTCTCACAAATCCCGAGGGAGGCTGGGGACATGGAATCCGAGTGGACCTTGTTCAAAGCCTCTATTGTGGACGCGGCTGCTCGGGGCTGTGGCCGGAAGGTCATCGGTGCCTGTCGTGGCGGCAACCCTAGAACCCGGTGGTGGACACCGGGGGTGAGGGTAGCCGTCAAACTGAAGAAGGAGGCCTTTCGGGCCTGGCTGGCCCAGGGGTCTCCTGAAGCAGCTGACGGGTACCGGCGGGCCAAAAGGGCTGCAGCGACGATGGTCGCGGAGGCTAAAACTCGGGCATGGGAGGAGTTCGGGGAGGCCATGGAGAAGGACTTTCGGTTGGCCTCAAGGAAGTTCTGGCAAACCATCCGACGGCTCAGGAAGGGAAAGCAGGGTCTACCCCAGGCTGTTCTCAGCAGGGGGGGGGAACTGCTGACCCGGACTGGGGACATCGTCGGGCGGTGGAAAGAGCACTTTGAGGAACTCCTAAACCCGGCCAACATGTCCCCCGGAGAGGGGGCAGCGCCGGAAGACTTTGGGGTGGATTCACCCATATCCCTGGCAGAGGTCGCTAAGGTAGTCAAAAAGCTCCTTGGTGGCAAGGCGCCAGGGGTGGATGAGATCCGCCCTGAGATGCTGAAAGCGCTGGACATTGTTGGGCTGTCTTGGTTGACACGCCTTTTCAGTGTCGCATGGGGGTCGGGAACAGTGCCCATGGACTGGCAGACCGGGGTGGTGGTTCCCATCTTCAAGAAGGGGGACCGGAGAGTGTGCTCGAACTATCGTGGTATCACACTGCTCAGCCTCCCGGGAAAAGCTTATGCCAGGGTGCTGGAGAGGAGGCTCCGACCGCTTGTCGAACCTCAGATTCAGGACGAACAGTGCGGATTCCGTCCCGGTCGTGGAACAGTGGACCAGCTCTTTACCCTCGCAAGATTACTGGAGGGGTCCTGGGAGTTTGCCCAACCAGTTTACATGTGCTTTGTAGACCTGGAGAAGGCTTTCGACCGGGTCCCTCGGGGGTTTTTGTGGGGGGTGCTGCGGGAGTATGGGGTGCCGGACCCGTTGGCACGGGCAGTCCGGTCTCTGTATGCCTGCAGTAGGAGCTGTGTTCGTCTCCTCGGTAGTAAGTCAGACACGTTCCCGGTGGGTGTTGGCCTCCGCCAGGGCTGCCCTTTATCACCGGTCCTGTTCGTGACCTTCATGGACAGGATATCTAGGCGCAGCCAGGGGGCGGAGAGGATCCGGTTCGGGAGTCTCGGGATCGCCTCTCTGCTGTTTGCGGATGATGTGGTCCTGTTTGCCTCCTCGGACCGTGACCTCCAGCATTCACTGGGGCGTTTTGCAGCCGAGTGCGAAGCGGCAGGGATGAGAGTTAGCACCTCCAAATCTGAGGCCATGGTGCTCTGCCGGAAACCGGCGGATTGCTCCCTCCAGGTGGGGGCAAACTGCCTACCCCAAGCGAAGGAGTTCAAGTATCTCGGGGTCTTGTTCACGAGTGAGGGTAAGGTGGAGCGGGAGATCGATAGGCGGATCGGTGCGGCTGCAGCAGTAAAACAGGCGCTGTACCGGTCCGTCTTAGTGAAGAGGGAGCTGAGCCGGAAGGCAAAGCTCTCCATTTACTGGTCGGTCTACGTTCCAACCCTCACCTATGGTCACGAACTCTGGGTCGTGACCGAAAGAACGAGATCTCGGATACAAGCGGCCGAAATGAGCTTCCTCCGTAGGGTGGCCGGGCTCAGCCTTAGAGATAGGGTAAGGAGCTCGGACATCAGGGGGGAGCTTGGAGTCGAGTCGCTGCTCCTTCGTGTCGAAAGGAGTCAGCTGAGGTGGTTCGGGCATCTAGTTAGGATGCCTCCTGGACGCCTCCCATTAGAGGTTTTCCGGGCACGTCCAACTGGTAGGAGGCCCCGGGGAAGACCGAGGACACGCTGGAGGGATTATATCTCCCGGCTGGCCTTGGAACGCCTCGGGATCCCCCAGAATGAGCTGGAAAGTGCTGCGGGTGAGAGGGAAGCCTGGGTCGGCCTGCTGAACCTGCTGCCACCGCGACCCGACCCCGAATAAGCGGGTGATAATGGATGGATGGATAATATAGTACAACAATTATATATATATATTCTTTATATTTTTTTATTGTCTACAAATCCCATGACCCAATACATCTTTAGTCTGTCTCTCAATACTGTTGTCTGTGGTTCTCAAGCCCATTAATTCCTGCGGAAGATGTCAATCTTTAAAAAGGAATCAGAAACATATAATTGTATGATTTGTTCTGTCAAAAACATAATTTACTAAAACGGATGGGCTCAGAATTGTTTCATTTTTATTTGCAAACTTCATTGAAACAGGTGTAAAGAGAGTAACACATTTTGACAAAGAATTCTGTGTTCGTTGGTAAATGTAAAACACAAAATATTAACAATCTCAAATTCCTGAATTAAAATTTGCAAGATCTCACTAAAGTCACTAAAACAACTTCCACCACACTGTAGCCTTTTTTTCTTTGAGATAGAGAATAAATAAAGATTATTTGATCATTATTAAATGTATTACTATGTATTTTTTGCACCTTAAACATTTTTTGTTGACCTTTACATTCTTTACTCCACCAAATCATCACTTATGTGACTGTTTGAACTGTTACAGGTGGAGCGTGCAGGTGTGTGTGAACTGGCATTGGGAGGGGTCTTCTATGTGGTGGGCGCGGCCTTCTTCAAGAGCGACGGCCTCGTCCCCTTCGCCCACGCAATCTGGCATCTTTTCGTGGCAGCGGGAGCGTGCTGTCATTATTACGCCATCTGGAGGTACCTGTACTTACCTGGACCGCCGCTGCAGACGTCGAGGTGACTAGCCGCTCTCAGCTGAGCATCATCATCATCATCACGCGGTTCCACACCACGTGACTGACTTGCGAAAAGCGAGTCGAAGTCAGGAGACTGTCTTTTGACAACAACTTATCTGACTCATAAGGCTCCACCTGGAGGGATGGTGCTGACGGGTATCAGCCCTGACAGCTGCAGGTGACATGATATTCTCCACTGGGACCAAACACGCTGACACGTGGAACTAAAAATCATGTCAACATGCTAATTATAGAGCAGACAGAAAGCAAAAATACGCCTTTAAAAATGTCAAACTATTCCCTTAATCAAACATCTCAGTCACAGAACTTATGATATACAGTCTGTGACCTCACCTGCTAACCTAGCCTGGGTTAGCTGACCCCGACCATGAGTGAGGTGGTCAAACCTGCCACAAAGGCATTCCTTCACATTGGTGCTAACCCCAACTTTATTTTTGTTTTGTCCATTTTTGCACAGCTGTAAAGTATGGAAATATAGAGTCGGTACTCCATCCAGCACCTTCGCTTCCACTTGTTTTCATAAACAAACACACTCATCTTAGGTTGACTTAGTTGCATTTGTATGGAATCTGCCAAAAAAACAAACAATAATCAAGTCTCATAAGTCACGTTATTTGAAAGATGAAGAGTCTAAAAGAGTTTTCTGGGTCACATGTTAAAATCACAAGGAGGGTCATGGCTGTATGCTTTGATTGACTTGTTTAGAAGACGATGATTGCGAGTTGTTTTGTAAGTGATGCCCTCTTTCCCTTGAGCACTTTTCTATCAGCAACATAATAATTCCCTTATATCCTCAGATGATTACAGAATTAACACGGGGCATTTTAGACACCATTTTTTATTTTTACAGTCTTAATTTTTATACTTCTTCAGCCACTCAGATCACACTTGCAGGTTCACCCAAACCTCTGGTGGTTAAGCTGTTTCTATTTTTGCAGAAAAATAGAGCACTTACTCAGGAATTGAGCTTTTTTTCTAAAAAAAAAAGAAAGATCTATTTTGTAAAATTGTATTTTCACTGAATTAAAGAAGAATCACAATATTACACTCGGAGGAGTCTGTGTATTTTGTGGTTGCCAAAAATGTTTCATCACATCAAGTGTCAATCAAATAATGTCATTTATTAACACAAATAATGTGCAAAAATCATGCAAGATTAATCGGGATGTCCATTTCATGGGGAAATGTGCAAATTCAAATGATGATGTGTGCATGTCAGTGTGTGAGTGTGTGTGTGTGTGCATTAATGTGTGTGTGTGCATCACTGTGAGTGCGTGAGGTTGGTGAGGGCCCGCAGTCGCAGGAGCATGGCCACGTTGGTGTCTCTGTGCCACTGGGGTGAGGTGACAAGTGCGGGTGGGGTCAGGACGCTCTGAGCCACACCGGGAGCCTTCAGCAGCGACCACAATTCCTCACCTCGCGTTACTATGGCAACAAGGTCCTCTTCATCTGAGCACCAGGCAACTGGCCCACCTCTGGTTACCGTCCTTAGCTTGGAGAGGAACAGAGACACCCTGAACCAGAAACAAACGCACAATTACATGACATTACATGTGCCCGTATGAGTGAAAATAAGATGTATGTGTATGACTGTCACCTGGGTATGAGGTCATGTGATCGTGACGCCAGCTTAGCCAGAGCGCTCATTAGAGAGGTGACGACTCTTGGGACGGGGCAATCTGCTCCTGGTGGTGGGGCGGATGAAGTGATCTCAAACAGCACCGCCTCCAATGTCTCAAAACAGGAAGTGATGAGCTTCACGGAGCAGCGAGAGTCACACGACACCGAGAGGTACTCTCCCAGCACCCAAACCTGAAAGCCACACCAGTTCCATTTCATCTCGGTGTCAGGTTGTTGTTGTGGATTTTTGTTCTGATATTTTACCAATTTCCAATACAATGGAAAGGATGCTGAGATTTGACAAAAGCTTGAGATTCAAACAAGATCCACAAACATACACAAAGAGAAAGGTATGATCCTTAAAGCCACCCTCTGTCTTATGCAGACTGTATCATTACCACGTGTGTGTAGATTTCTTCTTTGCTGTAGACCTTGGCTGTGGCTCCAGCGAACTCCAGCAGCTCGTGAGACTGGTCCACCACCAGAGATGGGTGGAGCTTGCACAACCTCAGCAGGTGGCTGCTGAACACCCTGCAGAGACAGAGAGAGACAGAGACAGAGACAGAGACAGAGAGAGAGAGAGAGAGAGAGAAAGAGAGCAAGAGAAAGAGAGAAAGCAAGTGAGGAGATCAGGGTGAAGACATACAGCAGACTAACACTTTAGCTCCACGGAGTACATGTTGGTATACCTGTGTATCTCTTTATTGTATTTCGGGATGTTGAGGAGGAGGCTGCTTCTCTCCAGCATCACTTGAACCAAGTGGGCTAAAAGCTTCTCATCAGCTACCTACACATGCACAAGATGGTTTTCATGAGTTGAAACTAAACATCCAGCATGTTAATGCACAGTAGTTGCGGTTGATTAAACGTTTAATTTCTTTACCGCAATGACTGTGTTGAAAAAAATGTGCAACAGCACGGGGACAGTCTGGGCACACTGAACAACTCTCGACCAATCAGCAGTCTCAGCTAGCAACTCATGGAGCGTGCTCAGTCGGTCAATGGTGTCACCTGTGGAGCAGGTAAGAAAAGTGATTCAGTTACTTTTCCAGAGCAAAGACCTAAATGCTACTGTTACAATACGGTCTTAAATACATGTAATTAAACTACTTAATGTCATAGCTATCTACATCAGATTCAAGGATTTATTTTGAATATTCATTAATATTATTGTGTGACTAATTACCTGAACCTGCTTCCCCTCGAAGCAGGAAGAGGAAAAGCCCTCGGAAAGATTGGCTTCGAAATGCATCAAGTGACAGGAGGCCACGCCCTCCTGGCTCAGAGATGGGCAAACAAGTTGACCTGCAGCACACACACAAAAACTGTATATTGTCAAATCAGTCTGTTAGGTAGTTTGGACTTGAAAAAAGTTTTGCTCTGATGTGTGGGAGCACCTGACTTGCAAGACCAGTGTGGCAGAGAGACAGGGCAGATCCAGCAGAGTGTGGAGAAGCTCCACTGCAGTTCCAGCTGTCACCAGAGAAGGGAGCAGATCCACAAAGTCATCCACCACCGCTGGGCTGTCCCACGCTAAGAACTATAGAAACAGACGGATGAAAGAGCAGAAGGTTTGTGTATCCCTCACGTGGTATTACATGCACTCTTCACTAGCCTACGGAAGGTATGTGTAGTCAGAATAATCCTTATATCTCTGTATGGAGGCGTTTTCTCAGGTTTTGTTTTACCTTCAGCAGGTTTGGGAAGGAGTGGGAGTACTGTGGCACTCGGAGCTGCAGGCTCTCAAGGTTCAGTCGAAGGAAGCGTAGAAGCTCGTGTGCCAGGAATTGGTTGTTGAACAGCTCAGCTGGGAAGCGTCCAAACACCAGCTTCCACACACACTCACAATCCACTGCAGCCATCTCGCCTAGACAGGGACAAGTACACCGTTTAAACATTTCTAAATGCTTGTGTCGTTAGGGAATCGAGCCACTGAACTGTCGTGAAAAAACTTGTATGCGTGAATCCATATTCGTGCGTATAGATGTGACTTGCTGTGAATACACACCGTGGTTGAGGTAGAACTGAGCTATGGGCAACAGGACTCTGGCAAACGACAGGTCTGAGCTGAGCCGACCGAAGAGCGCCTTAATGCACGGGAACGTCCGGTAGACCAGCGAGGCGTCCTCCCCACACACACAGTCAAGGATACACACCGCCTCCACCAGACACTACGCGAGGAGACATTACAGACGCAATCAGAAAACTTGATTTCCAATGATCAAAAAACAGTCCGTCTGTGTTTTAACTTTTTTTTGTTTCTGTGTCATTCCTTTAAGACGTCTCATCTTTTTACACTATTTTCCTACATTTCCCAAAATTGTGCTCGCCGATGAATTTGATGAAATTGTATTCACCCGTTACATGTGCAGTGAATTGGTAACGGCATGGGGACAGATGAGACTAAAATATTGAGACACGGCACCATTTTACACTGCCGATTATTATTGCCAATGTACTGAAAGAGAGAAAAATACACCAAACAGAAAACTATGTAAGATGTTTTTACCCCCTTAATATTTGTAAAGTTCAGTTTGTCTCAATACACAGTGTTTAAAATGGATTAGTGTCCATTGACAGGACGATGAGGTCGAGCTTTGTTTGTACCATAAACTGAACCAGTGTGTGTGTGTGTGTGTGTGTGCGTGTGTGTGCGTGTCATCTATTCCATTGGTGCTAGTAATCGATACACAGACTCACCGCTTTCTGCAGGTCTGTATCTGTCCTCTTGTGTGCCTCTGAGACGAAAGGAAGAATAAACATTACAACTATTAGTAAAATACAATGTACTGATACTAAAGAATACAGGACGACCTTATCTGTAACCTCATTTTCTCACTCACACGCACACGCATACACACTCACTACGATCGCTCTGTTCGATGAGGCGTTGGCAGTACTGGAAGGCCTTCTCTCTCAGACGCTCCTTTGGAGGCAGCAACCGGCTAGAGGACGAGGTTGCTGAAACCATGGAAACCACTGATCCGTCCACCTCCGACCGGTCATCTGCAACACGGGAGATCAGGAGTGAGAGGTCTCGAGAGGAATGAGGATTCAATCATCTTGTTGCCGAATGTGAACAGAGAACAGGTGTTATAACAAATCTGAAGTGGAAATCACAACCAATGCCTTGATTTATGGAAAGAAAAAAAACAATCAAAATCATTTTACCCACCATAATTACTTGATTTAGTGACTAGTTTTGTATTATAACCAGAAACTTAGTTTGTTGTTATACAAGAAAACTCCTCCGGGCCCCGTTAAACGGTTTAGATCAGAGTTAAGTAGAAAGGTTTAAAGACAGTTAATCATCGCCGCATCCCTCTAGAAAGATGAGAAAGTAACAGTTGGAAATATACCACAGCATAGAAAGAGCCCCAGATCAATCAGAATTAACATATACATACACACACACACATAAATATATATATATACACACACACACATATATATATATATATATATATATATATATATATATATATATATATATATATATATATATACATACACATACAAATATATATATACATACAAACAAACTCACAAATGAGCAGAATCTGATTTCCTCCTCATAATACACACTTTACCACAAGCAACATGTGCTGCAGCTCTACGGCAAGTGTATGTTTAAGCAGGAGTAAAATGCATGAGAGACCGCATGTGCCCACTGTCAGAGTAGTTTATTAGTGATTCATCGCCATGATTCAGCCACGATTACAAACTCACCGGGAGAGTAAAAGGAAGAGTAAAAAGTGAAAGAGTTGTTAAGAAGTCACAGATCAGGATAAGCTTGTTAGATCAAGTGTGAGTCACGACCCCGTCGAGGGTCGTGAGTTGACCTGTGCCGCCCCGAAGGTCAAAAGATGTTCAGCTGACGTGCAGCTTCTTGGAAACGCGCATGCAGGGAAGGGCCACGAAACTTGCATGTCTTACCATGAGAAAAGGAGTGCGAGTGGGAGAGGGAGAGGCTGAGCTGCAGCCTGTTTGCTGGAGATGATGAAAACACAAAGCAGGTAGTAATATGATGCTCCTTGTATGTTCTCTGTAGCTATGACATGAAGCACAGAGCCTCTCTAGCAGCGAGAGGCAAATGGTTGTGTTTTTTGGGGTTATGTTTTTTTGGTGGGAAGGTCATACCAGTGTCAGCTGTGTTGTTGCCGTTGGAAACAGAGTGGTAGGTGAGGAGCCAATGGCGAAGCATGGAAAAGGAGTAGACGTTCATCCACTGGTCCTCGGTGAAGCCCTGGCCCACACACAGCACAGTGAAGAAGTCCCCCGACACCGTCCCATCCAGCTCTGCTGTCGGTACCGGCTGATACAAAAATAAACAACAAAGACGTATATATATATATATATATATATATATATATATATATATATATATATATATATATATATACACACACGTATACGTATATATACACACACACACACATATATACATATATATATATACATACATACATACATACATACATACACACACACACACACACACACATATATATATATATATATATACATAAATAAATAGATAGATATATTCTCCACTTTTTTTACATTAGTGAAAGAGTTAAAAGCAGAGGCAGGATATGAAAGTGCTCACCTGTCGTGACCTGGGCCCTGTAAAGAACCCTCCTGAGGGAACACCGCCACCCTGAGTGATGCTGGCGTAACGCAACCAATCAACAAGTTTTTTACTCAGGAGGGTCACGTGATCTGTGAGTCGGAAGGAGGGAAGGACAAAGGAAGCTGATTTATGCGAGTGTGGAATTTTCTTGATCACTGATTGGATTGTCGTCTAACTTTCTATTTCAACTTTGCCCCAGTCTCTGTCGGCTACCTTCAGTGAGGCAGTCTGGGCTGTGTGTGAGAATGGTATTGAGGATCGGCAGGGTGTGCGTGAGCGAGTTGGCCGGCCCCTCCGACTGTCGGCTTTCCAGACTGCGGAGGAGCTGGGCGCAGAGAGACGACAGATCGGCCCTGGATCCAGCCTGTTGGGGTTTAAGTTTGCGGGACATCGATTGGGTCATTTGAAAACAACACCGGCTCCTTCATGTGTTAATGTGTATCGAATCCATGTCTGTGTCTTTATGTATATTTACTGCGTCAAAACAATTTTATTCTGAACTGATTTGCCTCAACACAGACCAAAACAACTCATGTTAAATTTTACTCTTGTAAAATAAGTTGTTGGATTTTCACAAAATCAACACTGTGTTGTGTGATTGGACACCAACAATGTAAGAGGCAACAAACACGCCTCTTAGAATCTCATATATTTCTCAAAATAGATATGATGGAAGCCGGAAAAAAACAACATTAAGCATTACTCCACACCTGTGAGAGCAGCAGGGCAGCAGCATGACTGTTCAGTTGAAGGAAGTTGTCCTGGTTGTAGTTCAGTTCCTGGCCAGATGGGGGCAGTGTCTCCCTGAGCACAGCTGAGCTCAGCACCTGAAACTGCTCGGCAGGTGACGAGAGGAGGGCCTTAACTCTCTTGTGAAGCTCTGGGGGCAACCTTTGGTCGGTGAGGAACAGAGGAGACATGGAGCAGATATGTGTTCACGAATCAAAGCGCATACTGAATATTAAAAGGAAGGTGAAGCTCAACACTGTGACAATGTGTGTTTGGGCTTGCCGACTGAGAGGGCAGATGAGATCACCTCAGACAGTAAAGGTGGAGGGAGGGGGAGCAGTTGGTAGATTGAAAGCAATGGACACAGGAAAGGGACTGGACAGAGGGCTTGTGCGCTTACGTCCTGGTGTACTTGGTAGCAGAGAGTATGATGTGCAGCCTCTGCAGGGAGTCGACGGCCTCGTGTCCGAGCTCCTTCCCCTGGAGCAGCTTCCCCAATCTGCTGTGAAACTTCTGCAGCTCAGACTCCTGAATCTCTCTAGAAAGGACACGCAGAGCAGCTGGGTTTGTCTCTGCAAATATGTATTATTTATTCATATTAATATGATATGTTGCTAAACATTTCACCCCCTAATTATTGACACAATATTAAATCAACTCCGTATTTGATCATTAATCAACCCTTTAACGAGAGGGCATTAGTTGTGCAAAGTAACAGGAAGACACAATTGTGCAGCTTTTTACAGTGACTGCAACAGTTAAACTGCAACACCTTTCTTTTCGACAATTTACAGTGAATTACGTTTAAATAAGAAAAACACCAGGCGCCATAATGAACAACCTTCCTACTAGTGATAGGCAGCTGTCAAAGTAACACCACGTGAACGGAAACATTACAAGTTTAAGTAGTAAAACAAAGCACAGTGGGGTTTTGACAGGCGACCATAGCTTTAGCCTCGTTAGCTTAGGAGAGGAACCGAGCGGAAAGGAGCCGAAGAGACGAGTTGAAGGCGGCGGAGGAAGTTATATTTATTGTATTTTGTTCTCACCTGGCCTGTTTGATTAAACTCTCCGAACTGTGAGCGTACATTATGAGAGACAGTCGCGCATCCCTCTGCTGTTTTCTGTGCGCAGCGAAAGGTAAACAGTGCGCTCGCTAATGGTGTCCTCACTGGAATCACGTGACCGTCACGTTGGTTCCGTCTTCTCTGAAGTTATGGAGGTCCAGCTGGAAACTCACTCACACTATATATAATACGCCATAAATCACGGTGCACGTAAAAAACATAATTTCTAGTCAATAATTGTTTGAACAAAAACCTGTTTTTTTGTCTCACTTCTAGGAAGTATTTTATTTAGGTTACTTCACATTCTCTTCAACAGTTTAATGGCCTAACAATGATATTAATCACGTGCATTTGACTGTTATGCAAATTATCCCCCAAGTAGCATTTCGTTTTCATCCTATGAGGACCAAACGGAAAGAAAAAAACGTTATTGTTCAGCAGGTGGCTTCATGTCAACCTTCACCGATACTGGAGGAATAACTTTACAGGTGTTCTTTCTGCACTCGGTTTTCCATCCAGATGTCATCAAAACGCTACAGAAACGGGCTATTTTTTTAGATCATTACAATTTAGTCTTTCCCTTTGTGATATCATCTTAAAATTCTACATTTCAAATAGAATATGGTATTTTCTTTACTCCTGATCTTATCCCCGTACCTTGTAAGTAAAATAAATAGGATCTCTTACGACCACTGTAAATAATCATATTTGTACTTTTTACAATGCCATTTTCTTTCTAAGTAATACTATAAAATATAAAAATAACCCATTACACTTTAAAGTCCTGTCCAATGGAGTACACATCTGCATCTACTGTATATTTGCATCCACTGGAATTACTGAAGTGAAGTATAATTGTAGGCTAATTTAGTATTATTAGTATTAGCACTGTCAAATGGAAACCTTTATCATCTATAGGAACGAGAGGCACGCGATATGATACAGCCCACTGACCAGTTATGAACCTACAAGCGGTCCCTGTGCGACTGAATGAATAAACGTCCACACGGCCACCGTACCTGAAGACGGATGCAGAGCACGCACTTGTGAGACAGGTTGTAGAAGCGCAGGGTGCGCTCCTCACCTCTCTGCAGTAAACTTGTTATTTCCATCCGAGCTCACACCGCCCGCCTCCGCTCTCTCTCTCTCTCTCTCTCTCTCTCTCTCTCTTTCTCATATTCTGTTTCTCTGTGTCTTTCTGCCACACAGTGAGTGAGCTGGTGCCACAGTTCCCATGCGCTCCTCACTTACTTTGAAAGTGCCCTCTCTTTTATATAAATGGAGGCAACCTGAGCCTCTGGGATTATTGGTTAACCAACCTTTTTAAAACAAACAAACAAACAAACAAGAAAACAACAAAAACAAACCACACCTCGGCCGAGTTTGACTTCCCTTCAACTCTTTGGACAACTCTCCACCACATCTCAGGTAGGTAAAATACCTCTCATGTTTATAATCTAACTCTCTTGTTGATCAGTTCACAAGGCCACATTAGACAAGTGACAGCTTGTCTCAGTACCTGTGTGTCTGTCTGTCTGAGTGTGTGTGTGTCATCGACAGGTACAGACACATCTGAACCATTTGATTTTCAGGAGAATTTAATAAGTCCAAGTTCGCCCCCTAACAGATGTCCAAACAACTTATTGATACTCAGATGAACTATCAGAACATGAGTAAATCCATTCTGAAACTTTTTTGCACTTCTGTTTGTCTGAATGTTGTTTTTTGGCTGGGTGCCCGTCGTTAATTGAAGCCTTTACTGACATCTTATTTACTGGTAACACAATAGCTGAAGTCCTGTCATCATCGGGCCATTATCTCCCATCATCAAAATGTTTGGGATTCCAGTAGCAGACGCAGAAGACAATGGGATCCAGTGAGGGAGAATGAGGGCGATGCAGAGGGACACACAGGTTATGGGCAGTGCATTCACACTTATTTATTGGACTGGCATTAACTTTAATATATTTTATCATGAATTTCTAGTACTATGTTTTACGCAATAGAAAGATCTCTCCCTTTTGGGAAATATGCACAAGAAAAAACACTATTTTCCTTCCACCATGTAACCGATGTGTATTGACGTTTAAAATGTAACATTATGAAGCAGAAAGCTTCATACAGCTGCACACGTCTGCCTTTAGAAGAGCTGGAGCTCCGTCTCTCTTCCGCCTCTCTGCACAGAACAGAACCCACATATCAAATTCGTATAAACGGCAGCTATTTTTTTGCCGGACAATGGAGCCTTTATGATGGTGTGTACACCTGAACCAATCACATCTGCCTATCAGCCTGCTGGCCGGCCAATATCAGTCTTGTGCACTACCAGTAAAGCATGTGACACAGCCCAGTCTATAGGATCATTGAGCCATGGTTTGCTCACACGTTGGATTGGATTGCACTATAATCTAAACTCACTTACCTGTGGGTCAGTGGGATATTCACCTGCTTCAGTTTGTGTGTGTGTGTGTGTGTGTGTGTGTGTGTGTGCAGAAAATCCCTGCGGTTGGCAGAGAGTGTACTCGATCTGGGGCGCCATGATGCTCACTTTTCTCAGACAAGTTCATGCAGGTTTGGCCGTTCAAAGAGCTGGAAATTACTGTCATAGTGACACCCCACAGCTAATCTGTCTCCAGGTGTAGTTTATTATCTGCATAACGGTGGAAATTGATTTGCATTTCCATGACACCATTAGCAAAAAAAAAACGTTTTGCTGCTCAGTTATTGTCGCAGCAAAAGCATGAAAGACGATTCAAATATATGATTAGAAATTAAAAGCAATTAAATAATCTAAAATTAAAATAAGTAATGACATGCAGTTCCTGTGGTGCATGAGAATGACACATTGAAGAAGGGATGGCATGAACACTTTGATTGTTAGTTATTGGATGTAGATGCTGTAAGGATGCAAGAAACCTGCAAGATGTCTTTTTTAGAAATAAATGTAGGTATTAACGCAAATAAGTTATGCTGCTACGTCGTGGAAACATTTGGAAAGAAGATATAAAAACTATAAAACTATTTAGAATAAACACTTTTAATACAGTTATGCCGCGATCTGCATCCATACACGTCATAGTCTCTCTCAAGCTGAACAGTGGCACTATGTTTGACTTCTTTTTTCTTCTTGGCTTCATCTAACAGGTTTTAATCTCAGCAGCCATCGATTCTCATTCATTAAATTGTCAAATGCACAGATATTTGGGGATTTTTGTAAATGCACAGATTAAAACCTATTTACAGAGTGTGGTCCCAACAAACTGATATGCACTAAAATGAGCTCTAATATGTATTTAAATTACAAATTTGCTTCAGAGGGCTTGACAGTCTGTTCTCAGTCCTCTGTCCCGGGGCCCTTTCACGGGGAGGAATAAAAAAGAAGAAACGTTGGGGAGAGCAACAGAGGAGGATCCCTCTATCAGGATGTCATGTGTACACAATGAACAACGTAACAGAGTTACAACACATTCAATGCATATGACAGAAAGGATTCATATAATGAGAGTAGTGAGCATAATAATAAGGACAAATTATGACTACTAATAATAACAACAGCAGCAGTGGATATAGTGGAATAATTATAGTATGGGTAATAACTAAGATGGAGAAGATTAGTTATTTTAAGAAGATCCCCGGCAGTCTAGGTCTATAGCAGCATATCTAGGGCTGGTCCAAGGCAACCCTGAAACAGCCCTAACTATAATCTGTATTATATATCATCAAAAAGGAAAGTCTGAAGCCTACTCGTAAATGTGGTGAGTGAGTCGGCCCCCCACCCCCAGACCTTTCTTTTAACAATTGCTTATAGCTGATTTAATTTCCAGTTTCCCATATACATCTCGTTGTGATGTATAAGAGACATGGAGGCGGAGCGAGGCGAGGTGGTAAACAGTTCAAATACTGAGCAGTGTCAGAAAATGATGGAAACATTCACGCTGCTCTCTGATGCGCGGCGGTGCATAGTTGTGTAGTTGTGTGTCTGCCTCGTTTGAATCTGCAAAAAAGTTGCAAAAAAAAGAAGGGAAATTGAAAGGTTTAGCGCGTGTACACACACACACGCACGCACGCATGCATGCACGCACACACACACACACGCACACACACACCGCTCTAAAAAGCCATTCAACTCCTCTGACCACAATACTATAAAGAAAAGTGACTGAGAGGGCTGAAGCAGCACAGAGGAAGAGAACCACTGCTCACATCTGGTCTGAAAAGGAGGAAGCAAGGATTAGATTTCTCGGTAATGATCTCCAAAATAAGAGAAGAGAGAAGAGGAAACATGTATGTGGTTACTAAAGGAGTCAGTGTGTGTGTGTGTGTGTGTGTGTGTGTGTTCAAAAGTGTGTCTGCCTACTCCTGCATGAGTGTGTGTTGGTGTGAGCGCTTGTGGTTTCATCATCTGCCTTGAATGTGGCAGCACACACACACTGGAGAGAGAAATAATAGCGTCAAGTGTTGGGGGGGTGGGGTGGGGTGGATATTTCTGTCGGCCTCAGACTGCATTTGAAAAGCAGCTTATCGTTGACGGTCTGGGGGTCTAAATATTTGGAAAGTGTATCAGAATGATTCGGAGGAAGTCACCGAAATGAGCTGAATTTGACTGAAAGTCCGTGTGTAAACTCGTGGGGCTGACGTTGCCGTTTCATCATTTCCAAAAAATTTAACCAGTGCACGCTTTCACATGCCGGGTTCAGATGACAGCTGTATGCAAACTTGTGTGTGATTGTGTATGGGTGTGTGTTTGGTGTGTGTGTTTACATGAGTAATGGCATCAGATAGCATTGATTTGCCTAACTGTAGGTTGCAAGTCACACAGCAGGATTGTTGGATAACACCCACCGGGTCAGACGGCATGCAAATTCCAGAGATGCAAGGACAGCGTTTGTGTGTAATATGATAAGGGTGTTGAAATGTGTCTCTGGAAAAGTATTACAAAAAAGAGGAGAGGTCAATGGAAAGGCATCAGTGGATTAAAGTTGACGTTGTTGATAAGGGAAAGGGTGGAGACTGCATGGGCCTAAATAAGCAATGCGTGTTATACTCACACAAGACTCTTCTTTTGCAGATAATCATCAGTGATCATATCACAGTTATAAATAATGCTAGTCGATGTTGGCCTGTTGCAGATATGTCTTGTGTCTATGACTGATATTACACTACAGAAATGCCAAACTAGGTTAAAAGAAATTTTAAAAAAGGAAAGAAATATTTTTTTGGGGGCATTTTGTTCATCTTTTATTGGACAGATGAAAGTGTGGAAACGTGGATGCGGTCGAACCGGCACATTGCAGTTACATGGAATGAGCTCCAAATGCGCTCCCACAAACTAACTTTCAGGAGGATTTAGTACTTACAGATGTGAACGTCATGCGCTAAATGTGCCTTAAGCTTGCATTCTTTCTAATAACCACCAGGGGGTGAATCCTCTGGTTGCAAAAAGAGGAATGATTTTATAGAAGTCTATGAGGAAATGACTCTACTTCTCACAGGATTTATTACCTCAGTAAACATTTATGGTCTCAGTCGCTGGTTCAAGTCTTGCAGCATGATGCTCATTTAGTAAATTATGGTTCCATTTAGATTCAAATACACCATAAAGCAGTGTATGCTTTAAGGCGGGGTGACCTTGTGATTGACAGGTCATTATCCCAGCGATGTCATTATCCCAGCGTTGTCTGGTCTAGATGTTGTCCGTGTTTTCTTTTTTAGAACTTTGTTTTCAGTTCACGACAGCTAAATGTAGCATTTTTGGTTGCCTACATTTTAAGCTTTCGGTTGCACTTAGCTCCGCCCTCTCGTGTCACTTCTGGTTGCAAAAAACCAAGATGGCGCCGGCCAAAAATGGCAGTCCACAAACCAAAGGCTGACTGTCGGCCCGTGGCATGGAGGCTATAGTGCAAGTTAGTCCACGTTGTCTCCTCTTCCCTACGGTGCTGCTGTCTGACTCTAGATTAGAAGTGACCAAACACTTTCACTTCCTCTTGACTGTAACTCTGTGTGTCAAATATCATGATAATCCATTCAACAGAGACATTTCACCCATAACCCTGTAGCACAGCTTCAAATAAAGTTGTGTGCCAAAGATGATCTACATCCAATTCATATTCTTTATTATAAATATTCACTGTTGCACATATTAAAACTCCAACAGCATATTTTAAACCCATTTTCTTTAGTTGTGTGATAACCTGAGCCTGTTTTCCCTCAAAGCCGCAAGAGGAAAAGTCCTCGGAAATAGCAGAAACAAAAGAACATTCTTTGTTTTGTTTTATTTCCTCAAGTTTTTTTCGAACAACTCACCACAAGTATTACAAAAGCTTGATGTTCTCTACAACTCTGCAATCCGGTTTGTAACAAATGCTCCCTTCAGAACACACCACTGCACTCTATATTCATTACTAAATTGGCCATCTTTGTGTACGCGTCGAAAAATTCACTGCTTCTTGTTAATCTATAAAACCCTCCTTGGTTTATCTCCGTCCTACCTGTGTCAGCTGCAGCACATCTCATCCCCTGCTTACAACACTCGCTCTGCTAACCGTATTTTGTTGGATGTCCCTAAAAATTTTTCTGCACTTGGTTTGTCTTCATTGAATGTTGCTGCAGCTACAACCTGGAATGAACTACAGAAATCCTTGCAACTACAGTCCTACGTCTCCAAGTCGGCCTTTAAAGCCAAGATCACGGACTTGCTGAAAGACGAATGCAGCTGTTTCTCAGGCTGTTAGCATGTTGATTTCTCCACTCCTTGTCACCTTTTAACCCTGTTATTTATTAATTTATTTTCCTCTCATTTCCCTCAAGAGGTTTCGCCTCTTGTCAGGCCACAGTTGAAAATAAGAATTTGTTTTTAATCTGTTTCACCTGGCTAAATAAAGGTTAAAAAAAAGAAGTAAACTGTTCCTCAGAACCCCAAATAAATCACGTCTTTGTTCCTGCTTCCTTTTCCTTCACCGTTTCGCGCTGACGTTTTAATACAATTACCAGAGAAATGAGTCAGACGACAACCACAGATGGCAATTTCTCCACCAACAGCAATAATTAATATGAATAAATATGGCTAAAATGACACTTTTCAGGGTGTGAGAGATGGAAAACGGGATGAGTGATGACGTGGAGGCGCTGTGGGAGAAGGTCGAGTGCAAACGGTACGAACTGTGCCGCGCCATCTCTCCGTCGAAGCTCACCCCCTACCTCCGCCAGTGCAAAGTCCTGGATGAGCAGGATGAGGATGAGATCCTCAACTCCATGCTGCTGGTCTCCAAAGCAAACCGCACAAGTGGGTAGAGGGATGTGGGTGCATAGTATTTTATGATGTATATTGTATTATCTTCTGATGTATTAGTCGTGTTTGTCTTCTCATCCTTTTCATAGAAGTAGGTTATTTTGTGTTTCTGTGTGTTGAACTTAAAGTATTTCAATTCCACCTCTCAGGCCGTCTACTCGACATCCTCCACACTAAAGGAGAGCGGGGTTATGTGGCATTTTTGGAAAGTCTGGAATTTTACTACCCTGAGCTGTACAAGCTGGTCACAGGGAAGGAACCCACGCGGCGCTTCTCCACCATCGTAGGTGAGGCGCACCTTTGGGTGCAGACACACCCACGCGTCTGCATGGACACACCTCTTTTACATGCTGCACACACACCTCACTACAGTTTGATTTTTCTAGGCCATAATGGACAAATATACTTCTGAACTGAAGCAACCAGTATACTGTTGAGCTATTTGCTTCAAACTAATTGCCACAAAGTGAAGAAAAGATCTGATTTATTATAGGGAAACTGAAACCATTACAGTTAGGGAAAAAAACACACAATCAACTGTTAGATGCAGAGCTGGTTTTGTAGCTCTGTTCCAGGAAGAACAGACATAGATCGTGTTCTGCTGGTTTACAGTAGAATTTGACACCTATCCAAATCATTTTGTAATGCATTCCTGTTACATTACGACATTATTTTCTTTCTCCTCTCTGCCGTCTTTTTTCCCCTCATTGCAGTGGAAGAGGGTCACGAGGGTCTGACCCAGTTCCTGATGAACGAAGTGATGAAGCTGCAGCAGCAGTCCAACGTCAAGACCCTGCAGACGGCCGAGCTCAGCAGGAAGAACTGCACCCTGGAGGACGAGCAGAAGAAGCTACGGGTGGCCAATCAGGAGCTTCAGGCCATCCAACAGAGTAAAGCTACACATTATTATTTTCGACATGTTCCAATAATGTCATGCAAGTCTTAATAAGTGAAATGGTGAGCATTAAATCCAAACCAAAAACCTCCCACCATTTATACTGAAACTCCTACGCGACCGCACATGATGGTTTTACCCTGCATCTTTATTGTACATTTCTTGGCAAAATAGTACCATCTGATAACAAAAAAACACACCCGACCCTCCAGAAACGTGGAATTTTTTGTCCTGGCCTTCCTTTGTGGGTATTCATTTAATTCAACATATCACAATGGAAGACACATTCATTAGAAATAGCGGATGTGCAGCCGTTTATTAAATGACTGAAGGCTTGAAACAAAGATCAAAAAGACAGAAAGTGTATTTCTCTGTGCTAGCTCAAGTCAGCAGGAGCTAGATGTAAAATATGGAGCCTTGTTAAGCGAAGGCTAGAAAGCTAAAGAAGGTTAGTTTACTGGCTGTTTATTCATAGTAGTTGCTGCAGACCTACGTTGACATTGTTTCTCCAGCTAACAGAAGCCTGGCTAAATTCGGTGGCGGTTGTTAAGCTTGTTTAATCATACGATTACTTATTTCACAATGCGTTTATTTAAAAGGTAATCCATATCCACCTCAGCGTATCATTTCTATCCATTTTGCAATGATTGCTAAAACTGACAGCTTTGTTACCACCTACTAGACCTGGACAACACACTCATGTGTCATATAAATGGGTTCTCCAGGGTACAATAAGTTGAAAGAAGAGAGGAACAGCTACAGTGACGAGCTGCTGCGAGTGAAGGACGAGAACTACAAACTGGCCATGAGGTACGCCACGCTGAGTGAGGAGAAGAACATGGCTGTGATGAGGGGCCGAGACCTGCAGCTAGAGGTACTGATGGACACCATGCATGGGAACATTGTCAATTCATTATGCATTTGCAAACATAAGAAATGATAATTAATGCTGAAAATGTGTGTGGCATATAATAGGGGGTGTGTACGGCTCAGTGTTTTGCTGCATGCTCGTATCTATATCTCACTATTCATTCACCATATGCGCTGTGTAGGCGGATCAGCTGAAGCACAGGCTGAACAAGTTGGAGGAAGAGTGCAAGATGGAGAGGAGGCAGAGTCTCAAGCTGAAGAACGACATCGAGAGCCGGCCAAGGAGAGAGCAGATCTTTGAGCTGGAAAGAGAGAATGAAATGCTCAAGATCAAACTACAGGACCTCCAGTCCATCATACAGGTATGGGCTGCCGTGCACGCACGTGCATTAGCATTTATTTGGAGGCGTGTTTCTTGCTAGCAAAGGATTAACTCCTTTTAGCTCTGTTTTTGGTCTCCACCATCTCACATGAACAATATCAGGCCCTTTAGCGGCTGAACACTCCACTATGTTCAATATCACAGTATTATGCACAGTTCCTGGCCAACAATGTGTGTGTTTCTTCGCGCACAGCCGGGCCCACTACCTGCATCAGACAAGGCCATCTTGGACATTTTGGAACATGACAGACAGGAAGCACTAGAAGACAGACAGGATCTGGTCAACCGCCTCTACAACCTCCACGAGGAAGTCCGGCAAGCAGAGGAGCTGCGAGATAAGGTAACAAGTACATTTACCCACTACACACATTTATACTCATACTTCAATACGTTTCAGAGGGACTTATTGTACTCTTTACTGCATTTACCTGATCCCTATTGTTACTTTTCTGAATAAGTTCAGCAGTACCACTAAAGGCCGACTTCCCCTTGAAATCTTTAAATATCTTTAGATAACAGCAGCTATCCAACATTTCAAAACAAAATCAAACATGAGAGTCCAAAATAATTTAAATAAACGTTTTTGACGTTTCCCCGTCCCATGAATCATCTCACAACCCATCAGACGTATCTGGTAACTCTTACGAGAGGTTGTATGGGAACCAGTAAACCACACAACTATTGTCACTGCGACCAGCTACAACAGCAAAACTCTGTTCACACATCGTTGATCAGTATCGATAATGTCATAAATAATAACACATTAGCCACAGGGGACATTTCACTTTTACTTTTACTCTTATTACACCATCAGAGGAAAGGTGCGTGGAAGTGATCTTGGTAGCTCGTTTGAATCTAACTGTTTCTGAATGTGTAAATGTGAGGCAGTGTGGGGACCTGTACACAAACAACGGTGAGCACAAACGCACCCTAGAAACACTAAAAGACTGAGAGCCCAATGCCCATGAGACCATCTGTGAAACACACACTGAGCAAAACCCCCATCTCAGGCCTCTCTCTTTCTACGTCGTCTGGTCTTTCTTCTTTCTCCCTCTGTGTTTCTCTTCCTGTATCTGCCTTTGTCTCATAAACTGTGTGTGTGTGTGTGTGTGTTTGTGTGTGTGTGTGTGTGTGTGTGTAGTACCTGGAGGAGAAGGAGGATCTGGAGCTGAAGTCCTCCACGCTGCAAAAGGACTGTGAGATGTATCGCAACCGCATGGACACCATCACAGTCCAGCTAGAGGAGGTGGAGAAGGAGAGGGACCAGGTGAGAACAGACGGACACAGATTGAGCATGATTGTATAGTTGTTGTTGTTGTTGTTGTTGTTGTTGTTGTCGTGTGGCATACTTCCACTCTCCCACTGCTGCAGGCTTTTCGTGCCAGAGATGAGGCCCAGCACCAGTTCTCCCAGAGTCTCATTGACAAAGATAAATATCGCAAGCAGATCCGAGAGCTGGAGGAGAGGAGCGATGAACTCCACAACGAGATTGTGCACAAAGAAGCCAAGCTGGTCACGTTGGAGTCTCGACTACGACGGCTGTCCAAGGACATTGTTTTGGACCAGGTGCGGTTTCATAAATGAATGCATGATAAATGCTCCCATTTCATCTCTGGAGCTTAGATTATTTCAAATGTATAATTTGGTGAATGTGCCAACATGTTATCAACGTTGTCCAAATGTTTTACTCTCTCTGTTTTTGCAGAGTCTGCCAAGGGACCTGCCTCCGACCATCATCTCTCAAGCGCGGGACTATAAACCCGTCCAGGACCAATCGGAATGGTCCAGCGATGACTCGCCGGGGGAGAAGTTCCAATCTGAGGAGCCACGTCTCAAACGCAGACCCAACCTCAAAGCAGGGGTCAGCTACTATCCCGTACTCACACCCACACACTTACTTACTTATTAGACATCATGGCTGAGGACTCGGGCAGGATTGAGCAAATATGTAAGAATTATACTTAAGAACCATCTTAGGAGTAATAAAGGTCTCACTTACCTCACACCACACAGTAAGCCACTTACTCTCTAAGTGTCTCACTCTTACAAAGTTTAAGAGTAAGAGATCATATGACTGATCACATGTATGAGCAGGAACAGCCCATTCATCATGGATTTACCATACATTTACAAGTGATGTTTTTATGCAGAAGCATATCTCATTTTCTTCAGAAGTACATTTAATTTGTGTGACATTCTTAATCTCTTCAGTAGAAATGACCATGTAATATTAACAATCTCATATTTTATTGTCTATACATGAAATTGAAATTAAGTGGAATCAAAAAGAAAACTGCTGCTGGTATGCAGATCAAATACACTAGAAAGCTTTCAGTGAGATGTTTTTAACGTTCACGTTTTGTGTTGTAGATCAGAGTCAAGTCTCCGGTCTGTGTCCCCAAAGAGGTCCACCCGGAGTCCACTCAATCTGCTGGTAACGCACGACCACAGAGTTCATTCACCCGTAATATTCCGCCATGACGGTAACATTTCCTTTGTGCAAGCTCATCCACATTTGTCTCCAACTCTCAGCTGTTTCGGTCAACGGCGGAGATTTACTTGAAATCCAGATGCAGAACTCGCACGTCAAAAGCATGTCGCTCCCCCCCTCCCCCAGCATCCTGACGTCCCCCACATATCCACACTTCTCAGCTCCCCTCCTCTCCACCACCTCGTCCCCCTCCTATTTAACCTTAAGTATGGCGGACCAGTCCAACAGGACAAATATGGTGAGGTTTTAAAACATTGCTGTTCAACAGAACCTTCTCGAGTCCGAATACATTGTCGACTTGAGTGGACATAGTCGAGTTTACAAGTCTGTGTTTGGAACTTCTGCTTTGTTCACTTCCAGCTGTGTTCCCGTAACGACAGCATCCTGTCCACACTGCCTGAGCCACCAGAGAAAGCATCGCTTTACCGCAGAGAGAGGGAGAAGGAACACGACTTCCACCCTCGCAGGTTAAACACAGCCCCGAACCCGTTGAGACGCGTTGGTTCATCTGCTCTTCTTCAGAATTGTAGATCATTAGTTTAGTCCATTTGTGTGAATATGGGCCGGTTTGTGTTTCATTTCCTGGTGTGAATGTTCTCTTTCAGCCTCTCGGACTTTGATAGTGACAACATGGAAATGGAGTTTGGTAAAGTGTGCTTTTACACTTTGCACATCACACATTGTGAACTGAATGACCGTGTTTATCTTCTGTCTGCCGGGTTTATTAAATAATCCCTCCTCCATCTGCCCGTCCCATCCTTAGAGGATGAAGTACTGCGCGGTCCACCTTCTGTCCACTCGTCTTCCTCGTCCCATCAGTCAGAAGGGATGGACTCTTACGACCTGGAGCAGGTCACCAATATCTTCAGGAAACTCTCCCTGGACCGGTAGAGTACCCATAACCATGCACAAGAATCATTGCAAGTTGAGCTCACTTACAAACACCTTCTTCTTCTTCTTCTTCTTCTTCTTCTTCTTCTTCTTCTTCTTCTTCTTCTTCTTCTTCTTCTTCTTCTTCTTCTTCTTCTTCTTCTTCTTCTTCTTCTTCTTCTTCTTCTTCTTCTTCTTCTTCTTCTGTGTGCAGGCCGTTCCGCCCGTCTTTGTCCTCCTTCTCCAGGAGCAGCGCTTCCCTGAAGCCGGTGCAGGAGCTGTCGCTGCTCGGCGAAAACCTGCTGATGGACATAACTCTGGTTGGCGGCAACCACAGCGGGATCTTCATCTCGGCTGTCCAGTCGGGCTCCATGGCTGAGAAGGCGGGGCTTCGAGAGGGCCACCACCTCCTGTTGGTGGGTAGTTTACTCGCTAGTCCAGGTTTGCACGCGGCTGGAAAATTTGTGTCAAATTAAATCCACTGGCCACAGAAATGGAAAATGGAAAAGCAAGAACCAAGACATCTGACAAACGCGCATGAACGTTTCCAGAAGAAAGTGTAACGAGATTAAAACTCTGAGATAAAAATTAGATTTTAAAATCAACAGCTCTTTATTTTGTTTCTATTCTCAGATACCTGTTTGCTGTTCCAGTTCCCTAATCTAATGATCATTATCTATAAGGTCGAAGGAATATTTACAAAAAATATGATTGCTTTAATTTGTTATTAATTTGTCTTATGTTTTCAATTGGCTGACCAGCTTGAGGGATACATACGTGAGGAGAACCAAAGCATTTCATTGGATACCAGCACTCAGGAAGAAGCCTATTGGACGCTGCAGCACTGCTCTGGACCAGTCAAGCTGCACTACCGAGCCAACTTTGACTGTAAGTGCAGTTTGTGTCGGGCTTGTTTGAATGTGTTCGCGTAGCACACACACACACAAACCGCGAGTGTAAAGACAAATGTGTGCTTGTGTGTCACTCCAGCTTACCGTCGCCTTCAGAGGGACCTGGCGGACGGCCCACTGGTTTCTGGCGACTCCTTCTACATACGGGTCAACCTCAACATCTCCGGCCAATCAGACTGCTGCTCCCTGAGCGTACACTGTGACGAGGTGGTGCACGTGCTGGACACCAGGCACCAGGGCCGCAGTGAGTGGCTGTGCGCCCATGTCGACCCCTACAACGGCTGCGACCTGGCCGACTGTGGCACCATACCCAGCAACTCACGGTATGAAGAAGAGGCTCTCACCCCCCCCCATTGAATTGAATAATAATATATGTAATTTTTACTTTTTTGAATTGTGTCAGAAATTTGAAATGTGTGTGAATTTAGGGCCCAGCAGATGCTCCTGGTAAAGATTCAGAAGTTGGTATCTCGAGGGGGGAAAGAAGAGAATGAGATCAACCGCAATAAGGTGAGAAAATTCCTGGACTATTTTCTTTCTTTTTCATTTCTTCTTTTTTAGCAAAGTAATAAATCATACATGTATATTTCCAAATTTTGCATTAATACATTCATATTTGACTAAAGGAAAATAAATTGCTTAAGCAATTAGTCTACTTGTCACAATGCCCTTTTCCTTATAACTTATTGAGAATGTTTTCTCTCTCCACCTAAGTGAGGATTGTGCAATGCTTAAAAAAAAAAGACAAATAATCTTAGTTTGATCCACACGCGTGTGTTCGTGCCCGTGTAGAAAAATTTACAATCAGAAGAAACCGGCTTGTCTCCTGATCCTAAAGCCAGCCCACGCATGTCTCGAGCCAGTATCTTCCTCACTCAAATACTTCAGGTAAGGAAGTGGAAAAAGACTGACTAAGATAATTACTTCAGTAGCGCCTCCATTAATACTTTTCGCTGTCTGTTGTGATGTGTAGTTTGTCAGCAGGGTGGATACCAAGTACAAGCGAATGAACAGCAACGAGCGTGTTAGGATCATCAACTCAGGTGGCACAACGCTCCCCAGACAAGGTCTCGAGGTGCTGAGGCCAGAAGGTGAGTACAAAGGGATGACTCACCGTGAGCCACCGGAAGAAACTTCCGGAAAGGGCAACATTTTTGAAAAAAACTAAAGAAATATGTATGCATTTGAAATAGTGAAATGCTGAAATGTTTTATTGTAAAGTGGCAACCGAAGTGCAAATAGAGAAAGGAGTTGAAATGTCAGTCCAGGGATGATAAATGAACGTCAATCGACGTGAAAGTAAAAGACGATGTCAGTTGTGTCTGCATTGAAAGCTGCAAATTGTACTGTGGACGTTTCTTTGTTTGTTTTAGTGTCGCGGGCGGTTGAATTAGAAGCATTGAGCGTTGAAATGTCAGTTGAAGAGTAAGATGAAAGCAGCTGTTGGATTGTCAGTGATGCGGTAAAACATGTTGAAGCTTCCGCTGCAGCGTGTGGTGAAATATGTGAATAGAACTCAACCCTGAAGACCTTCAGCTTCTCCCGTCTTTTTTGCCGACGTGACACTCTTTTCGTGGGCGTGTCTTGGCTGTAAACAGACGCTGCTGACCCAGACAATGAGCTGAGCAGGAGTTTGAACCTGATTCCTTACAGTCCCGTCACCCTGCAGCGAACCCAGAGGAGGAGGCCGGTCCTATTCACTCCCACTGCTCTCGCCAAAACCATCATCCAGAAGATACTCAACATGGGGGCCGCCATGGACTTTGATATCTGCAAACCAGGTCGGTGTGTGTGTGTGTGTGTGTGGTGGGGAGAGAAAAAAAAGCAAGCTCACTGGGATATTGGGATTCAGGTCAGGTATTGTTTTGCACTGTGGTGTAAATGTTAAGGAGTGTAACCAGAGAGGCGGCGGAGTCAGGGTGGAAGATGGCCTAGTTGATGAATAGGATGATGGAGGATGCAAGGATGATGACAATGACATAGAGGAGATTAAAGCACCGTTTAGCGATGCAGAGAATTAACACTCCAGTCTCATGACAGACTATCTGCTCCCAGGACAGTGGGGTCAGACACAGAGCTGAACATCTGGCAAGCCGAGAGACGCGTGTGATGTCTTGATGAAGTGGAGAAAAAACACCCCTAAAGTGTCTGCTCCTTCTGCACTGAATGTTCTGCGATGATCATGAACAAACCACTTTGTAAACATTTTCTTCATCAAACGTATTATTCTTTTCTCTCTATACTGTTGTATTTGACGCTATTGTATTCCCACGTTCAGACACCCTGTCCAAAGAAGAGTTTCATCTGAAACAGAACGTGGAGCCCTTCATCCACTACAAGGAGAAACACACCACGTTTGAATGCATCACCCGAGAAAACATCGAGGCCGTCGCTTCTAAGGTCGGCTACTATTGACTATTATTTATCTGCTCACGTATAATCGTTCTCAATCGAATGTTTTTCTATTAAATCTGTACGGTAGAAATGTAGCTGGAGCCAGCAGCCGCTTAGCTTAGCATAAAGATTGGAAACGGGGGCAAACAGCTGGCCTGGTTCGGTCCAGAGATGTTTAGTTTAGTTTTGATGAATGCGCTCCAGAGGTGTCGGTAGGATTTGTTAACACTGGACAGAGCCGGGCTTCCCCGAGTTTCCCCAGTCTTCAACAGCGTTATGAGAGGTGTTGTGCGCATAACGATGCGCTTAGTCGTACGCACGTGTGCGCATTACACAGTACAGATTTGCGTTTATCTGTAAAGGCCGTTGTTTCCACCCGTCACCAGGGAACACACTGCCTGCTGGAGGCCGAGCTGACCTGCGTCAAAGACCTCCTGCGGCGAGAAATCTACCCGATCATCATCTACGTCAAGATCTGTGAGAGGAATGTCAAGAAGCTTCGGTAGGCTTGAAAAAAAACAAAAAAAACTCACTCACCTTCACACATTTACCTTCACAGCTGCAAACCACAAGCCTTTCTTTTATTTACAAACGGCAATACGTCAACCCTTGCTTGTCATGTTGGCTTCAAGCAGGAGATGAGATTGAACCAGCCAAAGGGAAAAGTGTGCAATGGCGCTCTCTTAAACGAATGAAATGACAGCAACCTGCAGACAACAGTGATAGCTGAACAAGGGCGTTGGACACCTCACTCAGAATACACACGGTCTGTGCCGTTTCAGTCTGGTGTGTTGACAACAATGTGAACGGAGAAACACGAGTGAGAGGCCCGTTGGATTTTAAATAGTTAAATAATGAAAAATAACTGTAATTCATGCAAAGATAAAGACCAAAGTACTTTAAAAAATTTTTAAAACACAACAATTTGATTGCAATGCAAAATATTAACAACGATACTATTTGGGTTAACCAGAATTAAATTCCTTTACATTTATTCTCTGATCTAAGGGGAGAGTGCATGAAGACAGAAAGTGGCCTCACCAGATTTTCTGGGGGGCACGTTAGGAACTGAAAGAAAGGCAGTGAACAATTGGAGCGTTCTTGTCGGGACATAAAATGAACGGTAGTCGCTGATATATGGAGGTGATAGATTATGTAAGGCTTTGTAGATTAGCAAGAGGACTTTCAATTCTAAGAGATACAGGTAGCCAGTTTGGTGACGTGAGCAGAGAATGCGATCCCTTCTTTTGCATTTGGTCAAAATCCTGGCTGCAGCATTCTGAATTAACTGTAATTTTCATAAAGACATTTTAGGGAGACCAGTGAAAAAAGAGACGCTATAATCTAAGCGGCTGGTGGTAAAAGCATGTGTCAGCATTTCAGCGACATTCTGATGGTTAATAGTAGAATGTGAACCCTTTATTGTCTGCCTTTCGGAGAATTAGAACAAAGTCCACTAACCACTGTTGCAAAGTGTCTACAGGATCACTGACAATTGGTTCCAGACATTACCACACTCACCACCGCAGCGCTGCTTGCTTCCTGTTTCCTGTCCACACAGGAAGTTGCCGCTGCGCATGGAGTCGGAGGAAGAGTTCATGAAGTTGTGTCGGGCAAAATTAAAGGAGCTGGAGGGAATTCCCTGCCTCTATGCCAAAGTGGAGCCCGAGGCCTGGGCGGGGACGGACGACCTCATCAGGGTCGTCAAAGATCGAATACTGGAGGAGCAGAAGAAGATGGTCTGGGTGGAGCAGGACCTCCTGTAAACACACACGCACACACACACACACACACACACACACACACAACAATGTGTCGCTAAGCACCATGAAACGCTTTTGAACATTATGCTCTTATGCACATCGATGCTAAGACTCAACAATGCACTTGTGGACACTCGCACTGCTGAAGACTGAAAATAAATGCATTATATATTTTGTAAATGAGTGTGTTTACTTTTGATTTAGATAAATAAACAAATGGAAGACATCAAAAAAAGGAAACGTGTATACCTCACAATTGAGCATTAAAAAGGGAAGTTCAAAGTGCACTTCCGTGAGCAGTACTTTCAGTTTCAGTCCGACCTAACTTTGACTATACTGCCCTCTTGCGGCCGCTGGCAGGCTGTCGCACTGTAAAGATTCAAATCAAATCGGATTAAATCACACCAGCCACTTTTTTTATTTCTGTTGCAAATTCTTTATGCAGTGCTTCTCTGTATTTAAAAAAAATACAGAAATAGAATATTTCATAAACCATAAACTATTTGACCAGAACAAAGTAGAATATAACTTAATGCGTAACGTTAGAGAACACATTACAACTGTGACAGACAGCTTTACATGGACACCAGGGTTGCAAAGGTCGAATCAGTGTTTCCATAAAAGTGCACATAAGCAATAAGCATAAGGGATGTTAGCCAGTTGTTCTGTCATTGGTGACCTCTTGCAGCATCTCTTTGTGACCCCCTCGTCACCAGTGCCCATAAATTGGAAGCTTTTCGGTCAAAAAGTAAATTTCTCTCCTCGGATCTCATTTGAGTTTTTTTCAGAGGCCTTAAAGAGGCAAAACTGTGCAGCAAATAGATTGGAAAATAGATTAAAAAACATAGTTCTGTGTATTAGAAAGCATGTCCTTTATCCATGAACTTCAGATGAACTGAGGTTTGGCTGGTGTGTGTGTGTGTGTTTTAAGAGGCCTGGTATTCACGAAGCGGTAGCAGGTTCCAATCATGTGATTTGACTTTTTTGTTTCTATTACGTTATGAATTGAAATTGAAGCCTGTGTCGACTTATTACTCTTTGCACCAAAGCTGTGGATTGCCGCCATGCGAATATGCATTATATCAAGTTTTAAATGGGCTCATCATCAACAAACTATCACAACCGTAATCAGTGTACAACTTTACTAAGACGATTTCTGGGTTTATTCAGCAATATTATCCATAACTCACTCGACCTGCTTGTTTGTGGATTTCTACATAAATCTGTGATTAGAGAGAGATTTGTTTTTCCGAAGGCCACCAGATGTTCAAATGTATCAACAGGCAGGCCAGAGGGGATTGAGATTAACCCGTTTCATAAGGGAGCTAGATAATCTTCTCTTCTGCGAGGAAAGACATGCATCCGGCACTTATACGCTGCAGCATTCCCAAAAACGATCATATCGGACGCACACTGTATGTAAGAAACCAAAAACACAACATATCAGCCTTCCTTGAGTCAACACCTTTGCTCCACGTAGTGAAATACTAAGGCTAATATTTATACTACTTTGACTGTAGGCTACTCGCCGATTTGTTGGGTAAAATGTAATCATATTGAAAGGTAATAAAATATACAAAAGTAATAAACATGACGTCATGATTATACACATGATGTACACAAGAAAGTATGTTAGAAATTATCTTGATTTAACCTTTTCCTTCTATTTGAGAATTGTTTTGTTCTTTGTAGTGTTTAGGTTTGTGTGTGTGCGTGTGTGTGTGTGTGTGTGTGTGTGTGTGTGTGTGTGTGTGTGTGTGTGTGTGTGTGTGGGTGGGTGGGGTGGTGCGAGTAAAATCTGATTGGAGGTGAAATGTGTAATGCTGATTGAAAGTGTGTGTGCGTGTGTGTGTGTGTGTGTGTGTGTGTGTGTGTGTGTTGCTATGTTTGATGTCACAGAATGAAAAGACTTCACAAATAACATGATTTCAACCGCATCAGCCCGAGGCAACAGAAATAGAAAACAGATCGCCCACATGTCCTTAAAATCATTCTTTCGGTCCAATGTTTCTGATGACGACATGTTTGTTGCAGGTACAAGCAGGTTATTTTCAGCACGCGCCTTTGGAGGGAGGGGGGCGTGGCGGTAACTATCTACATTAATCATCCCTGAGCAGAGCTGGAGCTGACCCAGAAAATAAAGTGACATTTTCCCCTCATGAGCTCACTCTGCAGAAACTTCAACTCTCGCGGTGCTTTGCGTGTTCACGCTCCATCTTTCTCCATGAAAAAAAAAAAAAAAAGAGAAAGAAAGCGAGGACTCGCATCACAGGCTCAGTTGACGCGGCGCTGGGAGCTCGCGGGCACAACAGAAAGAGGTAAGGATGTCTTTAAAAAAAATTTTTTTATTAACTCGTCTTTGACATTATTAACAAGAAAATGTAGGAAGTAACGCAACACGTCGCTACTCTGGGGTAACAACGTGTTTGTGCACGCGCTGTTTTGCTTAATGCGGTGCGTTTGATACCGAGACGCCGCTGTCGTCCGGCTGCTGATCCCGTACATCGATGAAGCGGACGGGCTGAACGGAAGCCCCCCCCCCACCCCCCGGGTACTCTGCATTGTCTCCACGTACATTAGACTCACCGCTCACACGCGACGCTTTCACGAATCGAGCCACATGCCGAAAAAAGCCTTCGGAAGGAACAGTCCGTCCCCGCGGCGCGCTCCCCGTCAAAGGGTGCATTGTGTTCGGTCTGGCATCTGCCGGCGGCTGCTGCGGACCGCTGCGGGTCGGAGCCCAGCAGGCTGCTGTGGCGGTGACACGAACCCAGACGCGGACCGATGTGATTGTTTGTATCTTGCAGCGTGGCTTTTAAGTCACATTGAGACTTGTTGACGCTACGAGTGTAAAATATTCAAGTAAAAAAACATTTCCTTTTTATATCCCCAAATATCGAGCTAATGCTTCAAACTGCCGTCCACATAGATGCAGTAGCCACTGGTTGAGGAAGTGATCATCTATATTACTTTAATAACGTTTAAACTCCATCACAAGCATTTAAATTTCCCCTCGGTAAAGGTGTATTTAGCCTAAACATCTTAAGTAAAAGTGCTCGTTGCAGAAACGTGGCCCCAGTGTTGTCATAATACATTATTACTTATACTGTTATAGTTGGTCGAGGTGTCACTATTTTTTTTTTAATATACTGTAGTTAAGTATTTTTTTATTTAAACAAATCATGTACGTCTTTGCTGTTTAATTGCAGTAGTTTAAAGTTAAAGTTTAAACCCACAAAGTACCTCTAAATTGTAGTATAACTAGAGTACTTTCTCTCCCTACACTTATTTGAATACATTCCCTTTCCACATCCCATCAAGGACAGCACATTTGAACCTTGTATGCCTGATTTAATGTACTTTATAGGACAGCAGTCGATTTGTTGGTGTGCAGAGAGGAAGAGGAGTGTATTCCGCTGCCTCTGGAGAGGGGCGATGATGATTTTCCATGTCAATGGTGCCCTCTCAGCTCCAGGAAAGAGGAAATAATGTGAGGACTGCAGCAGGAGAGCGACACATTTAGGAGAGTGTCGCATTGAAAAAATGACGCCCTGCGACTTTTAAAACTGCACCGGAAAGGAGATGATGGACTTGAGATAAAGTGGAAATGAAGAAACATTGGTAGGAAAGACACAGGCCGTCTTTCTGCAGTTGTTTTTGTGCATTGCGTGAGCACAGTGAGCCTCACTGTCTTTGTATCTCCTTGGTTTGGTGTGTACACTGTTTGCCCTCTTTCAAAGGCTGCTAACATAGAGGCTTTTATTACTGCAGGGGTGCTCAGCATCACAGTGTGCCGATGCCGTACCGTGTGAAGCCGGGTATGGGTACAGCGGGATAGTTGTGCATTGCAAAAGTTATTACTTTTATGGTATGCAGAGCTCCCTGGCATGCACACATTTGACAACCGCTTGTGATTTTACTGCTGGGGAGTGGGAGTTAAGTCAACGGAGAGGTGAAGGAGAAATGCAGTTAAAGAAATAGAAGCCAATAAACTGTCAGACTTATTGCTCTTGTTTTTAGGCTCTTTTTTTCCTCTTTTTTCCCCTCTTTTTCCATTTAATAAAACAACAACACAAGAATACCTCGCTCACATAAAATCTTTAATTTTTGACTTACCTGTATGCTTTTGTAAGTGTGAAACTACCTATAGATGCTTGAATAGGGAAAAAATGAGAAGCACAAGCAATTTGATTTAGCAACCCTTAAAAGTGTTACCTGTTACAGCCGTAATCTTTTAATATACTTAATGTGTAACTTGGTTTGCTATTTGTTCTCCATTTTCTGAGAGCTTATCTGTGCGTCAAAGATTCTTCTTCTTCCTTTGTGCAAAGTTACAAAACAAAATCCCATCTAAAAGGAATCGTGTCTGGTTTTTGGCGTCAAAATGCTCACCAGCGAGGAGACCAGCAAGCACATAGGTGTTTATTTACCTGTGAGAGAGGCTGAATAGCTAACGTGGTGGTTGTCTGTGTGCAGGGCCCTGAAGGCATGGAGCAGAGGGTCCGCTCCTGAAGAGCACCTTTCTGCAGCACGGCGGCATCACGATGAGCCCACCATCCTCTGCTTCTGTCGCCATCTACCTACCGACCTATCTATCGCCATGGTGAGAGAGAGCGCTCCTGGACCTTGACTCTGTTGCCATGGTGACCCTGTAGTGAGCACCCTATGACTCCAATCTGTGAACCGGTGATCATATTAAAAGACCCAGGTAACTTTTCCAATATGCTGCCATGGTGACGCTGTAGAGACTCCCTTTAAAGTCAGAGTCAGTTGCTATGGTGATCCTGTAGCAAGCAACAGTCACTATGGGAACGTCCAGGATGTTCCGTGTCTTTGTGGTCCTGGGCTCGGCCTTCATGATCCTTCTGATCATCATTTACTGGGACGACGTCGGAGCCTCCCATCTGTATTTGCACACTCCCGTCTCGCCGGGCCCCAAAATCCCACATCCGCCGCCGCCTCCTCCTCATCGGCCTCAAACCTCCAGGACCCCGTCCTTCCTGTCAGACATTGACGCTTTCGTGAACCAGTTCTTAGAGCCGGGAACTGGTGAGCCCACAGACCTCGCCCCCTCCGACGCAAGCAACCAATCGGAGAAAGCAGAGGAACGGTATGTGCCGCGGCGGGAGTGGAAGATCCACCTGACTCCAGTGGCAGCCGAGCTCCGTGAGAGACAGGTTACTCTCTGAAATTATTATCATCATTGTCTTTGTAGTATTAAATGTTTCACAGAGCAAGAAAAGCACAGATATAAATAATACGTGTGTACACACTGGGTTTGATTGACATCTCTCTGACCCCCACATAAAAGTATCCTTTACTTGTACAGGATGACAGTTTTTATCATTTTAATCGCTAATAATCGATGTGTCCGTGCTTTACCAAACGGTACAACCAGGAGCAGCGGCGCAGGTTACTCCAGGAGATGTGCGCCAATGACAGCGTGGTGTTTCCTGGCAAAAACCGCTCCTTTGATGACATCCCCAACAGGGAGCTGGATCACCTCATCGTGGACGACAGGCATGGAATCATCTACTGCTATGTTCCCAAGGTAAGCCAACACATTTGTTAGCGTTACGCTCGGTGTAAGTTAAAACCAAACGGATTGGTATGTTTTTGTCCAATCCATTCAACACACACACACACACACACACACACACACACACACACACACACACACACACACACACACACACACACACACACACACACACACACACAACTATCATTTATATTGAGTAGACTTCCACATGTGCTCCGCCTCCATAGGTAGCGTGCAGTAACTGGAAGCGCATCATGATAGTCCTCAGTGAAAGCCTGCTGCGGGACGGCATCCCCCAGAGAGACCCGCTGGCCATCCCCAGGGACCTGGTCCACAACAGCAGCATGCACTTTACCTTCAACAAGTTCTGGAAGCGATACGGCAAGTTTGCGAGGCACCTCATGAAGGTTTGTTCAAGTACTACACCGTGTATCGTCCATTACATGTGCTAGCTCTGATTCTCTCCCACACAAGGACATCCGTTTTGATTTGAGTGGAACTGTCATCTCTTTATGCCTGTTATTATTTGCGCTATTTAATATTTTCAATTGCCTCCATCTCAATAAATTGTCAATTGTGTGTCTGTGACGACAATATGTTTAATATCTGTTTTATTTATTTTTGAAGGTGAAGCTGAAGAAATACACCAAGTTTATTTTTGTGCGGGACCCCTTCGTGCGCCTCATCTCCGCCTACCGTAATAAATTTGAGCTGCGCAACGAGGACTTCTATCGGCGCTTCGCGCAGGTCATGCTGCGCCGCTACGCCAACCAGCCGACACCCCCCGCCTCTGTGGACGAGGCGTTTGGCGTGGGCATCCATCCCTCCTTCTCCAACTTCGTCCAGTACCTCCTGGACCCTCAGACGGAGAAGGAGATGCCCTTTAATGAGCACTGGCGGCAGGTGTATCGGCTTTGCCACCCATGCCAGATTCAGTACGACTTTGTGGGCCACCTGGAGTCGGCGGAGGAGGACGCCGAACACCTTCTGCGCCAGCTGCGGGTGGACAACGTGGTGGAGTTCCCCACCTCCCACAGGAACCTCACAGCCAGCAGCTGGGAGTCCGATTGGTTCAGCACAGTGTCGGCCGAGGCTCGGAGAGAACTCTACAAGCTGTACGAACCGGACTTCAGGCTCTTTGGCTACGACAAACCAGACTCGATCCTCAATGAGTGACACACACACACACACACACACACACACGTTCTTTTTGACACCTCCGCTCATTCTGGGGTTTGCAGCTGTATCATCGAGGTGTGTGTTTGTTTGTTTGTGTGTGTGTGTGTGTGTGTGTGTGTCCTTGTGTGTGTCCTTGTGTGTGTCCTCGCTGCTCAAAAGAAGCACACTAATGAGGTGAATCCAGGTTAATAGCCATTACCAACTGTTGTTTTCCTTTACAAATCACAAAGATAACGAGAAGCACACAAGCCGGTTGAGACGGTTGACGTGCCGATTGTGCAAACGGCGCGTGTCCCGAACACGTTGTGCGTTCAATGTGCGCCTCAACCCAGAACTCCACTCCAAGAGTCGAGCACCCCCTCCGACGTTGATGTCACGCCACGGCCGTCGCTCGCGATGTCACGGTTGAGCTGTGACGTACCGTGACGATCACACTTACGGGCTTCGTAGCGGGACGGCGAAGCTGACGTCACCATACCCTGCGTTTGTGTTGTCACGGAAACCCTTTTGGTCGTGACACGGATGCAATGTACAGGGAAATGTGGGCGACGAGCGGAAAAAAAACAAGGTGTTACTAGATTAGTTTTTAGAGTGCTAGTGGTCATATAATTTATTTCACGTTGTAAGTGCAATGTTTAGGTGGAGGATGGAAGAGATTTTTTTTAATGTATGTTTAAAAAAAGACATACTAACGACAGCTATCGACATTAGAGGAAGGTAGAATTCCTTGATACCTCACACACGGATTAAGCCGACGGATTCATACTTGCACCGCCTTCACGGACGGACCCGACCGCTTCTTCAAGCCTGTGCATTAGGTCACATTAGTAGAAAACAAATCAGACGACACGTCATCAGCGTGCTTTCTTTAGTCCGCATCATCTCATCACAGAGAAAGCACAGCGGCCGTGCGACCAGCTTTTTCTCGTCTCGTCTCCGAGGCGTCAAACTGGAGCTTCTACATTCTATTTTTTTTTCATTTCATCTCAGCTGGATGCACGGAGGTGAGCCTCTGAGCCTCTTTAACAGCTTTCCAAAAGGGAACGTTATCTTCTACCCGCTCGTTGTGTTATTGTGGTATCGTCCGCATTTGATCGCACGCAAACTGCCATTTGGCCTACATTGGGTAACCCTGGAGACTGCAGCACGGTGGGTTCACGGGCATCTTGGAGTTAAGGAGCTGTGCACATAATGTGATTTATTTTTTGTTGAGCATTTGCAGCGAGGATCCAACACTCCACAAGTTGGGTCGATGCAAGATGAGTCGGGATCAATGGCGATCGGAGCGTGTGAGAGGGAAGATAAGACAGTGCCTTTTGGTTGCAAAAGTTTACACAGCAAAAAGTATTTTTGTAGAAGGACTTAATTTTTACTTTGAACTCAATGCAGTGAGAACTATATGAAGCCACAAGGTGTATTTGACATACTGGGGGCCTTGTTTATCTTGCGGGGTTATTCTTGTGAAAGAATAGGAAGAACTGTCGTCATGGGAATTTGTACAATTTAAGATCCTGTGAGGACTCTCTCTGTGCGCTCGTTGTCCAGTGGATTGCTTTCTTTGTGTCTCATTTTAAAGCGGGATCCTCAATGAGACACACACTCTGGTTTGTGTGATTATTCTGCAAGTCACTCGGCTGTATTATGTTCACACGATTGACTCATTGTTGTCTCACTGCCTTCTGGTTTATTTGTTTTGGGGCATTTGTGACTCCTGAATGACTTTGTTCAATCAGTTCTGGATCGGATTGGAATTTATTTAGAACCAGTGACTGGTTTTCCCAAAAGTCTGCGGTTGTCTTGCGGTGCGTTGTTTCTACGTAGGTTTAAATATTCACACAGAAAAGCAGATCAATGCAAGGCACAACAACAGAAAAGAAAACGCACCCAGTCATCACACACTCTCACCTCACCAGTGTTTGAATTGTCAGGTTTTTATATCTCTTTTTGTATTTTTGTTATGCTCTTTCGTGGTATTTTCTTGTTTTATGGTCCTGATGTCGAACAGAATTTTTGCTCTGGGCTGTATTTTCTGTAAAAGTGCAAACGGCAACACCGTAAAATGGAATCATTTTGTAAGGGAAAAGAAAACGGCTTATTTATTAGCAGAATAAAAACTGAACACATGCTGCTTTTGTAATGGGGGAAAATGGATCTTTATGAAGATTGGTTTGACTGGTGGCATGTTTTCTTTTGTTTTTTGTCCCACAGTGACCTGACGCTTCAACAGCATGGATGCTGTTAAACTGCTTCAAGGTCTGTTGAAGCTGCAGTTTCCATAGCTTATTTTGACCTCAAGCCAAATCCTACAATTGGTGTCACGGACCCCAACAAAAAAAACTAGATCTATTTTTGTGATTAATGTTTTTGTTTAATGTGTATTAAAGTCACAAAATACTTTTCTGTCTGATAAACTTGTTCCCTCTCTCATTGTTTTGGGGAAAATGCGAAGTGTTTCTTCCCTTTCATTATCAGTGTTATGGCGTCATCAAGAGAAATAAAGGTCGTGGGGCATGATGGAATACGTGTTGGTCTCTCTTTGAATTTCTACCTACAGCGTTACATTATGTAATATCCAAAATACATTTCATATGACATAATATTGGCACGAGGATGTCCCTTAAAATAATTAGTTATATTAGGTGTCAAAATACATCACAATTGAACTTATTTTATAACTAGACCCCAATTAAAAAAAATATTTTAGATGTTGTTGTGTTTGTTGCTATATGGACTCACGAGTCTGAAATAAAAGATATCTATCTCAACACAATAGTCCCTTTGTGGAGTGAGGATGGACTCGACAGCCTCATGGGAAATGGAGGAGGAGAATATCCCTTATCAGTGCAACAGGAAAGGAAGACTACACCCACAACAAATGTGAACAGGAAACATTTCCTTTTTTATCATGCCTGAAACGTTACCATGGCAACCTTCCACGCGCATACCGTGTTCACGACACCTTCATGACAGCATATGTGTACAACATGGACAGCCGTCATCAGACACCTGATAGGATCAAAGAGAACTATATGGACAACGCTTAAGATACGACTCAAAAGCACATCATGGGGGGGGGGGGGGGGGACAGTTAATTACTAAACCACTTTCCATGGCATCCTCTAGGTGTCGCTGTGTACTTTTTTTTTTACTATCAAAACCTTCATTACAAGACCTTTTGGAGACAGTTTAGACAAGATGTGATCATGGGTCTGATCACTCACTGGCTTCCCACCAACCTACGTCTCCACAAGCATTTGTAGTGGTGGGCGAAGGTGCGAGCCTGGATGAATCTTATGGACCTTCAATTCAGGCCGGACTTGTACAAACGTGTATCCCAAACTACCAGTTAATGATAGTAAGCAATGATGATTACAGTCAATTAAAACCCATTAGACACACTGAAAAGCTGAGTGAATGGCAGAGAAACAGCATCGGATCGCATCATCAGAGATGGTGTTAACAGCAATGTTGAGCCTTCACATGAACAGAAACACGCCGTTTTGCCTGTTTTATTTATTTGAAAGTTTTTACTCAATGTGGGGTTGACATGAGAGCACTTCAAACTATCCCTTCAGTGGTCAAAGGGAGGAACTGCATTCAATTTGTGGATAATACACATTGTTAATATCGATATGAACATTATTATTAAAACCATGTACAAACAGAGCACATTAGTGTAATTATTAGGAGTATTATACAATTGGAAAAGCTGCATTAATGCTTTTATAGTAGTCATGTTAGTACCAACGTTAATAATAAATGTATTAATTGCAGGTATTTGTCAGTTTAATATAATTAACCTTTGACTTGTCAGAGTACCCATTACTGCTTTATGTTGCAGTTGGGCCTCCAGTTTATCTTCATTCACATCATACTATAATAAAAAGGGAGGGAGACTTTAAAAGCACAACATAGTTCAGTCAATAAAAAAGAAGTCCAAATTAATCCAATACATATTTCTGGGACAGTTAGCACCATGTTTTAGCACCGCACACCAAACTCAGCAACAGTCCACATTATTAACTCACGAAGGGAAGTTTTCTGACCATAGCCGATTACATAAACCGCTTCTTAGTTTCTTCATTACCGAGAATAATGAATATTCTGGACATTCTGTCATAGTAAACATATTGCAAATTATGCACGACAAACCATGTCTTAACTTGTATTAAAATCAATAATTTCAATGCTCAGTGAGTTTAATCAATCAAAATAATACTTGCTATGCTGAGCTAAGCTGGTTACCAAGAGATGTGAGTGGTATCAATCTCCTCGTCTAACTCTCGGCAAGAAAAGAAACAAATATAAATCCAAAATGTTGAACTGTTCCATTTTCTACCTGGTTGGACGATTGTCTTCAGTTTGTTTCTTCACGTTTTCTCAAAGAGGTATTGCTTATTGGAGCTTATTGGAGCAAGCTGAAGCGCTTTAAAAAAAAATCTAAATATAGAAACAATTTGACATTGAAGCGCATTCTGCTGCCATGCCAGTTCCCCACAGCTCCACAGTCTCATCCTCGGCCTGGCCGTCCCTCTCTCGTCAGTTCCCCTCTTGGCTTCCTTTGATGAGGTATCCATTGAAAGTGATGTAGAGGTCCACATCGTCACTGTAAATGGCGTTCTCTCTCTCCCTCTTGTACAGACGGATCCACACCTCGTCCTTCGGCTCCAGCTGCAGCATCAGGCTCTGGCTCTGCATGATGGAGCGGTCGCCGGGCTGGGCGTACACGATGGCCTGCTCGGTGTCGTTGTGCATGATGTGCAGATACGTCTCTTTGAAGTTCCACGTGTGGATGTTGACGTTGAAGAAGTAGATCCCCGGGACTCGGCAGAGGAATTTCCCATCGAACATGTTGAAGTGGTCGTCGAGGTTGACGAAGACGGTGTCGAACACGAGCGCCTGGTAGGACTCCAGGCTGTGGAGGGATTTGCGACGTCCCACGGAGAAGGCAGAGTACTGGACTTTGCAGGGGTCTCCCGGGTGACCTGCCTGGCCCTTGGAGCCCTTTGAGCCTGTGAGACCTCTGGAGCCTGAAGGGCCTTCTTGTCCAGCTTTACCTGGAGTTCCTCTGTCGCCACGTTCACCTTTGTCACCTGCACAGAGGGATGTCAGTCATACTAATGGTAGAAACCACAGTTCCTTCCCTTGTTTAGTTCAATTTGAGATAAACATGTCTAGAAAAGGAAGTGAGTCCACTAAATTCCACTTAAAGAGCTACTTTGACTACCTCACTACCGCCCAGAAATCTTCTGAAAGCTCCCTCTGTCAATCAGCACATGTGAGCTTTTAAAGCCCGCCCATGGATACATACCTTTGAGGATGGTCATGTTGATGTAGGTGTGGACCTCTGGCACAAGGTTGAACCCTGCTGGAGGAGGCGGGGCTCCGCTGCCCTCTGCTGGCTCCAGGTCATCACAGCAGTGCCTGCAGAGGACAAGACGGCCTTTTGGGGGCCCCGGGGCCACCAGGGAGCTCAGGGACAGAAGTGTGAGGACACCCAACATAGCTGTGCCTCCAGACAGAACAGAGGAGAACGTCAGAGGTTTAGAAGCTTTCTGCTGGTGGATCTGCACTGAGGTCCGCCAGATGTTTGATTTTTGACAATGCAAACATGCAGATGTTGAGCATGGTTTAGCAGTATAATGGGAACCATGTTTACCATCTAGGTTTAGTTAGCATGCTGACATGTAGCTCGAAAACACACAGAGCAGCTGAAGCTGATGTGCTCTTAGTTCTGGAGATATTAGGTCATAAAGCAACGCACTGGGCAGAATGAGATTTTGACCTGACGATGACACTTGGATGAAGAGTGAAGTGATCAAGTCATTATGATTCATCATCTGGGGACATGAATGTCTATAAATAATGGCTGCGATAGATGTCATATGACACACTAAAGCACATCATGATGGAGCTAGAGGAAAAGTCTGAGAATGACCAAAATCATCAGGTTTAATCTTCTGGGGACCATCAATGTCTGTACAAAATCTCATAACAAATCATCCATGTTAAGAGTTACTTCAGTATGAATATCGTGGACCGACCGACCGACGTCGCCATCCAGGTCCATGCCTGAGCTGGGGCTTGAACAGTGAATTGAGCTGGGACAGAGCTTTCAAATGCCTTTGGTTCACAGATGTTCCGTGGTTTTGGTGTAGAATGTGGAGGTCAAAAGGTCTGAATACTGTATGAGGCGAGACAAAACCACGGAGAGCTTTAAAAGCAATTAAAGTCTGATTTTGATTGATTGTCGATCAAACACAACCGCAAGATTTAGTTCACTGAATAAGAATCATGCAGAGGTTTGCCTTTTGAATACATTTGAGCAATTTAGGAGAAAATAAAAGAACCCATAAGTTCATGTTTTGACTAGTACACGTGTACTAGTCAAAACATCAGTTGTTCAGCAGCTGCTCACGAAATAAAACATAATGTGTGCTGGATGTCGATCCCAGAGTGTGGAAAAGAGAAAGAGGAATCTTCAACCCTGAGCCAGAAAAAACATTTGTCAACTCGAAGAGAAACAGGAGTCGGGAATTGAGGGGAAAAAAACTGATTAATGGGGCGTTCGCACCATTACAACAAAAAAGCACATATCTTTATGAGTTGACCATCCATCACGGTGGCATTCGAAGATGCCGTGAGAGATTAGCGCTCTCGTACATCCACAGAGCTGACGAGAGGTCAGAATCCAAATCCCAAAAGTAAAGAAAATGTCAAAACACTAAATAATGGCACCGGGCACGGCTACAAGGATCATAAATCACATGAAAAATGAACCCGCCGGCAGCCCATAGTTCCTTTTAGCTCAGGAAAGGGTGACTCATCACAACGGCTTGTTTTATCCAGACAAAGTCAGTGGCGTGGCTTTCCTCATAGCGCCAAGCTGAGGAGTATTCAATGGAAAAGTGATGGCTGTCTGCCAGTGATCAGCCAGTTCTTGTGTACTGTAAGTAGAACAGTGTGTGCTGCGGTGTTTATACTGGGCAGCTGCATCCATACTGACTATGGACAAGAAGAACTCAAGGAAAAGGCCACAAACAAACATCAAAGTAACAAGTGTTCAAAGATGTCATCGTCAACTCATACCAATTCTAAAAGTGGAACAAAGTGCATTTCTGCTCTTTTACAGTGACTTACCAGTTTATTAGGTACATAAGTACACTCCAACCCAATCCAAATCTTTGTCTTTATCTTTCAGAATGTTTTTCAATACTCAGAGATCCGTCAGAGATCCGTCAGTCATTTGGAAGATGGAGGAAATCACAAACAAACAAAATGCCCACAAAGAGACTCAAAACAACTACAAAGAGACTCAAAACAACTACACAGAGAAAGAGACTCAAAACAACTACAAAGAGACTCAAAATGGACTGAAACAGACTCAAAATGCCTATAAAGAGACTCAAAACAACTAGAAAGAGACTCAAAACAATGGGCATAAAGAGATTTAAAATGCTCACTCAAAATGCTGTGCTAATGCACAGAAAGAGACTAAAAATGCCCACGAAGAGACTCAAAATGCACAGAAAAAGACACAAAAAAGACAGAAACAGACTCAAAATGCACAGAAAGAGATTAAAAAGTGTCACAAAAAGATGCAAAATGACACTGAAAAGTTGTAGGACGCTGCCTCATGGAACCCGTGTGCAAAAATAGATATTCTAATAGGTCGAATCTATATGTGTTTTATTAGAACAAATATTGTATAGAGTGTCAGTTTTGGGGAAATTTTGACAGCCCCAGGATGCGAGTAGGGGCCCAGAGAGGGTGCCTAACAAGAACAAAGAGATACAAAGAGACAACATGACAACAGAGACACATAAAACAACCGAGTGGAGACACAGAGACAACACACCGTCCACATTTAACACATCACTCACACTGCTGTGTCTCTGTTTGTATTCCTACAGCTGCATAGTGCACTTTCCATCCAACATTAATATTGTTGGTCCTAATGGTGTTTTATCTGCTGTGAGTCATGTTTGCAGTGGAGCTCTGATGCTCGTGAGGGTTTCCAGACTGACCCACAGATTCAGGTTCACACACTCACCAGGATTAGGCATATTGCATAATAACATATTCTTGGAAACCTCGACTTGAAATGGAAATCTGTGCATAAAATACATCTACAAAAGGCTGGATTCTCATAAATGTAGAAACTAACTGCCTGGAAGCAGCTGCTGCCTCTTTAATTTCTCTCAGTTTTAATTGTAAAGTCCATATTCAGGTAGTACACAAGCGTGGACATCAGAGGTGGAATCCACGTGCACATTTCACGCTTTGCGACACGCTGTGGGGGAAAAAAAAAAACACAAGAAGCCCCTCTCCGTGGTCTCGTGCAGCCCGGCTCGTGCGCGAGACGGACGCGCCACGCACAGAAGAGTCTCATCGTTAAATCCCGACAACGTTCCCAGTCAGCGCTCGTGCGCACGACTGACAGCTGAGATGGTTAATCTGAATGGATCTCACCTCGATCACGTCTCTGCAGCCGCTTCAGTCCGCCGGGGAGACAACAGCCCTCTCTCTCTCTCTCTCTCTCTCTCTCTCTCTCTCTCTCTCTCTCTCTCTCTCTCTCTCTCTCTCTCTCCCTGTTTGAGATGGGCCCTATAGATCCCTCCTAGTTTTATGCAGACTAAGGCTAAGTGTCTGCCCATTTAGCCTGGATCTGACAGTAACATCTGGGGTAAGATAGTTACAGCCTGTTAAAGATGACCCGGTGACCTTGGACTGAAGATAGAAAACGGATGCTGCTGTTAAAGGTGATGCGTTTGTATGGTGTGTGTGTGTGTGTGTGTGTGTGTGTGTGTGTGTGTGTGTGTGTGTGTGTGTGTGTGTGTATGTGTGTGGTTACCTTGACTGGATAATGCCATCAGACACTCGAGACCACCCTCCAGGGTTTAATAACACAGTCTCTAAACTCCTGGTTGTTCCCCCTGGGACTGCATTTCCTGTGTGCTGAATTCCTCCATTCCTCCCTATCTGCTGCAGCTGCAAAGAGAGAGAGGAGGGGAAATACCTGAAATAAGACTAATGCTTGAGGTTTGATTTGGAGAGAGATGCAGTGAAATGTGATCAGAGTACAAAGGGTGCACTGAGAGAGAAAGTTAGGAACAGAAACTCCAGTTCAAGAGATGCAAAGCATGAGAGGGGGATTCCCTGGGCCTCAAGGGTGTGTGTGTGTGTGTGTGTGTGAGTGCGTGTGTGTGTGCGTGTGTCCGTGTGTGTGTGTGTGTGCGTGTGTGCATCATCTGATCAAATAAACAATACACCGTGTCACAGTCACACATTCAATTCAATTCAGTTTATTTTGTATAGCCCAATATCACAAATTACAAATTTGACTCAGAGGGCTTTACAATCTGTACAAATACGACATCCCTGTCCCAGGACTTCACATCGAATCAGGAAAAACTCCCCCCCCAAAAAAACTGTCACAGGGAAAAAAGGGAAGAAACCTTCAGGAGAGCAACAGAGGAGGATCCCTCTCCCCGGATGGACAGAAGCAATATATGTCATGTGTACAGAATGAACAGCATTACAGAGTTACAAGACATTCAATGAACCTCCACAATCCATGAAACAGAAGGAGGTAGAGAGAAGGAGGGGCGGGGCGATCAGCAGGGTCAAGGCAGGAGGCCGGCTCACGAGACACATGCAGGGGTCTGGGCCGAATGTAGGCGGGGCCAAGTGGGGGTCAACCACCCTCGGGCGTTGCTATCGGCTAAGGCTGTGACTTCGCTGGTCAAAGGTCACCAAATTTGAACTTTGAGATGCGAAGATGCAAATGCGAATTTGCCACTGCCATTCTCATCTTAGTCTCGGAAAGAAAGCAAGTATAAGGGAATAATAACCCTGAATATATTATACACATAAACAGACCCAAATTGCAGAGGAGGTAACTCCATCCGTCTACTTTAGGACCCTGTGTTGCAGTGGTTTGCATAGAGAAGGCCGCCCTGTCAGAGGACGAGGGGAGGAAGAGGCCGACGCTGTGCACACGTGTAACATGAGCACAGCTGTTGAACATTACTGCCCGGGAGTCAAGCTTTCATGGGCTGTTCCGCACTTATATCAGAAGAACATTCCTCTGTTTTTTCCGGCTGACGCAAAGTATTAAGAGACTAGTCTGAAATCAGCTGACGCTATCTTTCTGCAAACCTTGACTATCGGTCGTCTTTTGGAATCAGACGCTCGTGCAGATCATAAGCCAGTCATCCTCCTGCGGTGTTCCTTCAGGTTGTGTTTTATTTGTCTTTTACCTCTCGTGGTTTTCTATCTATTTTATGAGCTCCGGCAGCATCACATCGACGTCTTTCCTCTCTCTGACCTCGGAGTGATGCAAAGTCCCACGTCCAGTCGCAGATATGTGCGCTTCCCTGTGCTGAGGAACCGTGGAGCCTTTTTGGGCCCCGAAGCAGAATCGTGTTCTCCACCCACCACGACCTCACCCCCAGTTTTCCCCTAAAAAGAGTTTGTGGCTCACTTAATTATGGGGCATTGCATTCAAAGTTGAAAACCAGATCCGGACTCAAATCTTAGACCTCAAAACATTCTTGTGGTTCTGCTCGGGGGAAAAATAAACTAAGAGGATGGCCAGTTGGTGTAATAAGCACACTGAATGAGTCCGAGAAATCTGATGCTCACATCACCAGCAGGAGAAGTGATTATGACTCATCCTCTGCACACACACATTTCATCATCATTTGGTACCTTGCAATGCATTAGATGAGAGTCTACGATAGCCGCGTAGATTGGGAAAGGCTACTGTCACAACTGACTTATAATAAGCTGATTGTTCCACGCGAACCTCCGAGGAGGTTGTGACTGCCGTGATCCTCTCCTCCCGATAAAGAGGGTGAAACACACAGTCACCCTCCATCCTGCTCCTTCACTCAGAGGACGAGTGGGGAAGAACGCAAACAAGCCTGCGGTTGTTTCAACAGAATTTACAAGGTACTTCTCATTCTCTCGTGTGATTGGCAGAGCAAGCAGAGGACATTTAAACAAGTCGAGACGACAACGCCTTCCAGCGGGACACGGACAGAATACTCAGCAGGTAAAGATAATATGCATTTAGTCGAAGGCACAGGGAATGAATGTGTAATGACAATGATGATTGAGAGTTTTATTTTCTATAGACAGGGCAGCAGTGACACGCAACCAAAAAAACCCCAGAGGAGGGGGAAGAGGAGGAGGACTCTCTGCTTCATTGTGGTTCAGTTTCGAGTGTCATATTCACACAGGAGACCCGTTAGATGGAAAAAGTCAGAGAAGTTATTTTCAAAAAAAGAGAAATGTGGACAGCTTAACCAGAGCTTTTAACCACGACTCAGGTACAGACTCTTATATGTTTATTATTCCCACAACCCAGTGGTGGGCCGTGCCACAGCTACAGGTTATTATTTGTTTTGTGTAAACACCTCACATTCACATAACACTGCAACATTTGACAAACTTGGTAAAGGCCAAACAATAGAAGCAACAGCAAAACAAATAAAGATGACAATTGTGAGAAACAAAATAAGAAAAACTAGTATCACAGGCTAAATGCAGATTTGAATAAATGGGTTTTAGGCGCTGTTTTGAAAGTGTCGAGTGACGGAGAATGTCTGAGGTGATGGGGGAGAACTGAATACATTTAGAAGGAAAATAAAGTACCTCAGAATTGTACACTAGTACTTGACTGCACTGCACAATTAATTTAAAAAAAAAAATTAATTGCATTGATCTTTTTTGCAGGCGTCACTGCTCCTCTGCACCCACTTTGTGTCTTTTAGATTTAAAGGGCTGAAAACAGAGGAAACGTCTCCATGTGGTTGTAGTGAAGCAGCACTAGATGGCGCTGAGACATCACACTGAACATCATCATCATCGTCATCATCACCATCATCACCATCACCATCACCAGTCTGCTCTCACTTTAATAACTATGTGGAGTAATTCAGTTATTGGCCAGACAGCAGCTCCTCTAGTTTATAACCAGCGGGGGAAGTTATGCACACTTACTTAAGAAGTGTTTCAGTACAATGTTGAGATATGTGCACTTTAATGGAGTATTTTAAAGTATTTTAAGTGTACATTTTAAAGGAATAAATGACCGTTCACTTACTTTATTTCCTTGAAGAAACCTTTTGTTTGTTTAGAATTCAAAACAAAAGTCCTGCTGAATTAAACATCTGTTTACGTACTTCTTCCCAAACACACTAAAATGTTAATATTTAAAACACGTTTTTTGCACTTAATAAACACACGTTACTAATATGTATCAGATCAAAATAATAACATTAAAGGGCTTCTGTACACTTTTTGTAAACAACATTATTACGGTATTGTTTGAACTGCTCTTAGTCTGGGTTCAGGGTCATTGAGCCACTCAAACTCCTCCACCACGACAAGGAAAAATACCCGTAACAGGAAAATCAAGTGCATTTATTTTTTTGCAGTTTCATATTTCATGTATTGTTTTAGAAATCCATTAATGTGAAAAACACTGACTTAAAACAGAGCTTTCTTTATTTTTGACCTTTTTTAGAGGATGAATCCTAATTATTTGGTGATCCCTGACCTCTCCTCTACCAGTCTTGTGTATAGAACAAATATTAAAAGATACAATTGCATTATTTATTAAACAAATGTCTGTTGAGATTCTTCAAAGAGGATAATAATAATAATAATAATAATAATCCATTTAATTTGTAGCGCCTTAAAAGGTACTCAAGGCACTTTACATGGTAAAGAAAAACAATAGAAGCAACATCAAAACAAAAAAAGATGACAATTGTGAGAAACTAAATTAAAAAAAACTAGTATCACGCAGATTTAAATGAATGGATTTTCAGTGACGGAGAATATCTAAGGTGATGGGTGAGAGATATAATGAAGACACCCCGCATGTCAAACTAAAGATCTGATTGGTTGAAGACTATGACAATCAACTTTTGAAGACTTTTTTTACATACCATACTATCACCTGTTATTAGATTTTTCTGGCGAAATAATTCCTTTTCAACATATAATATTTGTCTTTTTAGATTGTTTCCATCTATTTCAAGTGTACTATCATTTACTCTTTTAATGTATATGTTTACATATTATATAATAATACCTTTCATCAGACAAACTGTACTATAACTTTTTACAACTTTCTTTCTGAAATACCATACTACACATTTTATTTACACTTATATGACTTTTTTTTTACATCTTGCATGTTTTTTTGTAAACAAAAGGTGGCTCATAAGTGTACCTGGTACCAGAACACCTTAGGCCGGAGATCAATGATCGACTTTGTAATCGTATCATCTGATCTGCGGCCGTATGTCTTGGACACTCGGGTGAAGAGAGGAGCAGAGCTGTCAACTGATCACCACCTGGTGGTGAGTTGGATCAGATGTCGGGGGAGTCGGCTAGAAAGACCTGGCAAGCCCAAACGTGTAGTGAGGGTGAACTAGGAACGTCTGGCAGAGGATCCTGTCCGGGAGGTCTTCAACTCCCACCTCCGGAAGAACTTCTCACAAATCCCGAGGGAGGCTGGGGACATGGAATCCGAGTGGACCTTGTTCAAAGCCTCTGTTGTGGACGCGGCTACTCGGGGCTGTGGTCGGAAGGTCATCGGTGCCTGTCGTGGCGGCAACCCGAGAACCCGGTGGTGGACACCGGGGGTGAGGGAAGCCGTCAAACTGAAGAAGGAGGCCTTTCGGGCCTGGCTGGCCCAGGGGTCTCCTGAAGCAGCTGACGGGTACCGGCGGGCCAGAAGGGCTGCAGCTGCGATGGTCGCGGAGGCTAAAACTCGGGCATGGGAGGAGTTCGGGGAGGCCATGGAGAAGGACTTTCGGTTGGCCTCAAGGAAGTTCTGGCAAACCATCCGACGGCTCAGGAAGGGAAAGCAGGGTCTACCCCAGGCTGTTCTCAGCAGGGGGGGGGGAACTGCTGACCCGGACTGGGGACATCGTCGGGCGTCGCACTCGGCTGCAAATCGCCCCATTCACTGGGGCGTTTTGCAGCCGAGTGCGAAGCGGCAGGGATGAGAGTTAGCACCTCCAAATCTGAGGCCATGGTGCTCTGCCGGAAACCGGCGGATTGCTCCCTCCAGGTGGGGGCAAACTGCCTACCCAAAGCGAAGGAGTTCAAGTATCTCGGGGTCTTGTTCATGAGGGTAAGGTGGAGCGGAAGATCGACAGGCGGATCGGTGCGGCTGCAGCAGTAAAACAGGCGCTGTACCGGTCCGTCTTGGTGAAGAGGGAGCTGAGCCGGAAGGCAAAGCTCTCCATTTACTGGTCGGTCTACGTTCCAACCCTCACCTATGGTCACGAACTCTGGGTCGTGACCGAAAGAACGAGATCTCGGATACAAGCGGCCGAAATGAGCTTCCTCCGTAGGGTGGCCGGGCTCAGCCTTAGAGATAGGGTAAGGAGCTCGGACATCAGGGGGGAGCTTGGAGTCGAGTCGCTGCTCCTTCGTGTCGAAAGGAGTCAGCTGAGGTGGTTCGGGCATCTAGTCAGGATGCCTCCTGGACGCCTCCCATTAGAGGTTTTCCAGGCACGTCCAACTGGTAGGAGGCCCCGGGGAAGACCGAGGACACGCTGGAGGGATTATATCTCCCGGCTGGCCTTGGAACGCCTCGGGATCCCCCAGAATGAGCTGGAAAGTGCTGCGCGTGAGAGGGAGGCCTGGGTCGGCCTGCTGAGCCTGCTGCCACCGCGACCCGACCCCGGATAAGCGGCTGATAATGGATGGATGGATGGATGTTTTTTTGTATGTATTTCTTTGAAATTTCTTTGCCTTTTTAATGAATCTTTCAGACATACATGTGACCTTTTTCCAAACTCTATACTTTAACTATATGTATAGAGTATATTCTATGTACTATCTTTTAAAAAGTGTGACATTTCAGGCCATGAAAACGTTGTATTTGAAAGCATCTTAGCGGTAGTTTTATGCTATAAAATAAAGCCCTTTTGAGGATATTTTGCCCATAACTGTGTAAATATAACTGTTTTCATATTTACCCAAACTAAATATGGTATGCTTGCAATGTGTTATAATCTACTCAAGCTCTTTATTAACTCACATGTCGGCATTAACTCACAATGCATTCATGACAAAAGGTCAAACTTGTGTCGAACGCTGTGTCACAATAATCCAGAAAGATGCACAAAACAGAGAGATGCAACGCAAATTTCATTGCATAACTTTTCCATGTGGGTCAGCATAACGGGGCCACTAAAAAAAAAGACTATAAGCTCCAAGACACTCTGCAGCCACATGAAATTGCTCTATTAATGACAAACGTCGCTACCTTTGTGTGCAGTTCAGAGCAGTGAAGTGGCGTGACATCATTTGTGTGTATGAAGTATATCAGGCTAAGCTCTTGCGACCCGAAAAGAGGAGATGAAACGGATGAAAAGCAACATCTGTGGCCAAATATCGTATATGTATATTCTCTAGGAGGGGAACGGATGCCGCTGGTTCCATCAGAGTTAAATGTCAAACCACACTCTAATACACTTTCTCACACACACACACACACACCCAGGACCACCTGACAGGACATGTAAACACTCACAACTACACGCACACCACTCGTTCTGCCTCCCCCCCCAGACTTCATTCCACAACGACACAGGAAGTCAAAGGGTGACCCATTTCTACCAGCAGTTTTATTTTGTTGGGTCTCTGCACAGATGTCACAACAGGCTGCATCGGAAATATACTGCATGTGTAGAGACAAGCGACATTTACCACTGACCCCAATGATTGTCATGGATCTAGAAATAGCGATCGAATAAATATTATACTAATACTTGTCGACGCGACACCAATTCTTTAATTGAATGTTATCAAGTGGAAGATCCGTTTGTGAAATAATCGTTCACTCTGATGAACTTGATCTCCTAAACAGCATGGAATGATGTATTAAGTTTCACAAAGCAAACACCTCAGTGGCAAACCTTTCTTTTGACAGCAGATACAATATAAACTAAAATCAATTAATGAAATGCTTCAAAGTTGGCCAGCTTCACACCCTGAACCGCCAGCTTGGGTCGTGCGAGCGATAACAGACGTCATGCACTACACCGTCTTTGCATGACTCCAAAGCAATGCTCATATGTTCTCTATTATAAGTAATTCATCACTATTTACATCATCACAACACGTTTAAATCACGTTTCACTGCTTTCAAAATCCCAGATCTGCCTGCAGGAATGAAGATTTTTTTTATTTGAATTTTATGATGATATTAATAGTTTTAAAGCACTCTCACAACATGTCTTTGTAAGATTTAATTTAAAGTAATTAAAAACAAAGCACACAACTGTAATTAAAAAAAAAACACAGTTATTAATAACTGCACAAGCATTTACTTTAATGTATTGTCAACTTTCATGCTTTGAAAGACTTGTGAAAAATAAGCATGTTGGACACATTCAACAATGAGGTATTGTTTACCATTCTACATGCGTATCAGCTAAATAAGGACCCAGCGCTCCCAGTCAGTACGTCTATAACCAGTTTACACAACTGGTTGACTTATCGTCTCCCTCATATGTTGGACTCCATCTCTTCTATTCAATGTTGATGTTGGCGTCAAAAGTCAGTTATGTGCTGTCGGCTTGTTCTGCTGTCACAGACTCACAAATCAATCAAGCACAGAAATCATGGAATTTAAAAACAATAAACAATAAACAATCAGTCAGGTCGCTTGGCATGTAAACACATTTTTAAAAAAAAAGTAAAAACAAGGTTGTTGCACAGGGATTCTTTGCGATACATTACTGATATTTCATATTGATTTATTGCTGAATGTAGCCTGCAGCTCTTTGAGGGTCAGATACCCGGTTTTACAGGGCTCCACGGGCATGGAGGAAGACCTGTACATGGCTCCAGCCAGAGGCCGGACCGCATAGCTGCCACCAGCAGCTGCCACAGGTACCTCCACCCGCTGGCTATCAGAGGATATCAGAGTTAGAGTGGGAGTGTTCGGAGGGGGTGGAGCAGAGGAGGTTGGGCACATCTGGGAAGGGCGATGAAGAGAGAGAATGAGAAGAGGAGGGCCCGGGTCATCGTCTGAAACCTCGTCCTCTTCTACGATAGCAACACTTTTATCTTCATCTTCCCTTCCGATGCCAAAGCCAGAGTCTGGGCTCTGCGGCTCCCTCTTCAAGCTCTCATAGGTCAGAAAGGTGTCCAGAGAAGGGCGGAGGGAGAGGCGGAGGTTGAGGCTGTTGAAATCCTCCCGGTAGGTGAAGTAAGCGGAATTGGGGTCAGTTCGTGCCGAGCTGCCGGAGGAGCTGGACATGAAGTAGCCCATGTTGGAGAAGCAGGATGAAGAGGAGGAGGAGGAGGAGGAATTGTCGACAACCCCGCTGGTGTCTGAGCCGGCCGAAGGGTGGCTCCCGGAGTGAAGAAGGGCTGTGGTGGAGCCGGAGGAGGGAGAGGTGGAGGGTACAACATCGCAGCTTTCGCAGATGTCAACCGGGGAGATGCTGTCACACTGCTGGGGTGTGAAGAACGGCTCAGAGGCCGACGGAGGATTCAGCCATTTCTAAGTCAAAGGAAAGAGAGATTTAGTGTCAAAGCCTTTGTGAGATTTTTCTAACTGGGACACACTGTGGCTGCACTCTGCGGTCAACGGTGACACACTTTTACTTCTTATTCACCTGAACCAAAACTGATAACTGAAAATAGGCAAGGAAGTCACTCAACACAAAAGGGTCTGCCAAACCTGGGCGAGGATAGATTCAGCAGGATCCTGGGGAGGCTGGCAGAGCACTCTTGCCCATGCAAGTATTGAATGGATTTTTAAAAAATGTTGTGATTTTAAATGGAAGCAGCAAAGACAGCGATATCCTAACTTTTGGCCAACTCCAAAAACTCTGCTACAATTCCCATGATGCAACATCCCCCCCCCCCCCCCTCCCCCCCACACCTGGTAATCAAAAACATACACTACTACTGTCTGTAACACACACTTTCTGTGATAAACGAGTAGTCTACAAGCCCAAATTGAGATAACCCTGGTTATCTCAATATCAGGGTTAATTTCTCAGACCTTACAAAGCTCCTCTAAGTTCCAAAAGATATTATACTGTTTTCACAGGCCAATTAGTACTTAAGACCAGTAAACCTATATATATAATTTTTTTGCCTAACATTAGTCATTGTAAGAAGACAAAAAAGGCGTGTGTGCGTAAATAGTTCATGAGATTTCCTGGTAACGACTCCATTCTGGGAACACATCTGTCAAAATGCTCTGTGTGGTAACGAGATAGTGGTTAAAACAATAAGATGTTTATTTTTTACCTTTAGATTTCCTCCGTGTACAGAGTGGAGAGTGTGGAAATATTTAGACGGGTTTGGTACTGGGTTCCCTTTGAGGAACCTAAAAAGGCAGAAGGAAGCCATTAGATGAGACACACACACACAAACACACATACACACACACAAACACGCGCGCACAAACATGTGCACACGCACACACAGTGCGCTCACCTTCTGATCGCACAACTCCTGTAGAGGACGAGCGTCACAATGACGACACCCAAGCTGAACATCACTCCCCTCATGACCAGTGACGTCTGACCCAGAAGCTCTGAAACAGAGAGCTTGCATTACAATGTGCAAAAATGCGTGAACAAGTAAATCCGTTTTTTGTTCTGCTCTATAATATCAAGCCATTCGTTTACAGTCTCGTCATCATCATCATCATCATCATCATCATCATCATCATCATCATCACAACCCAAACCTTCCTTTGCTGCCCACAAAGAGTTACTTCTGTCTATTGACTCACAGGTAAGCAAGCAAGCTGAACTTTTGTTTATGTAGCACAGTTTAAGTTGACTAATAAAAAATAGGTTACAGTGCTAAGGCACCACACCAGACGCCTAACAGCGCCTAGGAAGCAGCCCCATACGAAGCCCTGTCTGCCGGTGCTTGGTGTCGACCCTGAACATGTCGCGACAGGTCAGGGATCAGTCTGGGATCCCACAGGGTAGATATCTATTTCCTCTTTAGAATGAGAGCTGTGAGCACGGAAATGAAAAAATTCGTTACCTTGACCCCGTGAAGGTGTCGCCACGTCTGTCGCGCCCAAGAAGGATGTTATTGGACCCCAGTTGCTCCAGTGGCTACCTTGAACCCCGGGTTTGACTCTCACCCGGACCTGGCAGAGCCCCTGTAGCTGCCCAGCAGGTACGCTGAGCTCTTGCTCTGGAGTGGACAAGGTGCTGCTCCGCTGATCACATGACATCAAAAAAACTTGAATTGATTTCTCAAAGTGATTTAAACGTCAGTCCTGTGTTTTACATCAAGCCCCGCCTCGCTGCGTGCAGAACAGTACACCGACAATAAATGTGAGCATGCGACATAAAGAACAAACGATAGTGGGGATGTCATTCCCATCAACCTCAGCGGTACTTTGTGTTAATTAGCACATGTTTGCATGCTAAACAGTGGGCGTGGTACACATTGCTCCACATCATCATGTTAGCACGATGACGTCACCACAGCCTCACGTAGCTGCTGGCACGAGCTTGTTCTCCTGTGCATATGATTTACTATTATGCTTATATAAATGCATGTGCATATAGGCACTTACGTTCCACCACTTGTTTTTCTGTTTGATCTGAACCTGGAAGTGGAGAGACGTGAGGTAGTCAGAGGAAGGATTGCCCCGACTCCATGATATCCTCGTCTCATTGGCAGTGCTGCTGACATTGGGGACCCCTGGAGGATGCATTTTGACTGTAAACACACGCACACACGCACAGATTATATTTGTGTAACACTTGAAAATAAAATCACCACAAAAATCAACTGAAGCGACATTTTCTTGAGTCATAATGCGTTGCAGATGGCCTCCTCAACACGCTATCATGGGGAAGACTTTCATTTTTTTATTGACTTTTATTTTTATGAATGTGAAATTATGTCAAATGTCTTTTAGAACCAGATTTGTGAATGACTTTGCAGAAGCAACAAAAAAAAGACCACAGCTTACTGAAGAAGTCAAAGCTTCTTACTGTGATGGTATGCTGAGTAGTTGGTGAGGTTCTCCACCATCGTCCCGTTGCACTCCACCCGTATGTAGAGCGTGTCTTGGTAAGGGTTGAACTCCTGGAGGGTACCCATAATATAATCAACAACAGGGAAGACGGATCATTTGGACTGCGCCGATTACTCTCATGGATTTATTCTTTATTGTAAGTGCAACATCTTTTCTACAATGGCTGATTGGAAGATTTTAAAAAAACAAACAGCGTGAAAATAGAGACATCCATTAGATGTTTTCATGTGTTATATGGATGATATGTTGGTGACTTACTTCATTTTCAAAGACAAAACTGCAGCCTGAAGTGGAGTTCCGGTGTTGTTTCAGCTTGCAGCTTCGACTAAGTGAGAAAATGGACAGAAAATGACCACAAACTGCTGCAAATTTGACCAACGGACAATTAACTCCGAAGGCCGACATCAGATAAATATATATCTCGAACATCTTACGTGATGGTTTTCTGAAGCATCTTGCTGTCCGTGAGGACCCAGGTTTTCTTCATACAAAAGATCCGGCAGTCCGCCCCGGGAGCCACGGCAGAGTGCTCCCATGAACAGCTGACATTGTTGACAAAGTCATTCACGCAGGAGAGGCCTTGAGAGACAGACATGACAAAAAAGAGAGAGCGATGAGGGGACGGTGTGACTGTTTCAGTGCCATTGGACTTGTCCTTGATGTAGGATATTCAATAAACCAGTGGTCTCCTTTAACTTCTTGAGTGGCCGTGGGCAACGGCTAAAGGGAAACCAGTAGAATTCCCTTGTGAGGAATTATAGATGGCCGTGTTTCAGTTCGACTGTAATTCCTAAATGTCTGTTACGACTTGAAGAAAAGAGGCGCTTCCCTTTGCTTCAATAATAACAAATCCACGAGATAAGGCAATAGAAATGTAAAAAAAAAAAAACATAGTTAATAAAGAACTTTGTGTTATTTCCCATCCCCTGTGCTGAAAGGACAGTAACATAGAGACAGAGACAGTTTCAGGGGAGGCGTGCTCAGCTTTACCTCGCAGGTCTTTGTGAGAGTGTTCTGCGAGCACCGAACACAGAACCACGAGGACGAACAGGGACACCCGGATCTCCATGGCCATGACCACAATATCTCTGTGAACAGAGAAGAGTGAGAATATGAATCAATACGTGAAACACATTGACGTATAGTGGAAGAGTGGAACAAAGAGGGCCGTACACACGTTGAGCCCCAAAAAAGCAGGAACTTTGGAAAAATGCCTGTTGTAATTGTACCCCGTCCTTTTTCTATGTAATGTCATTATTATTTGTCGCTACTGTCCTGGTTACACTCATGTCAACAAAGCATATTGAACTGAAACTCGGCGGGTGGAGAACAGCTACCCAAACAAGTATCTACCGCTACGATTCTTTCTTTCTTTTTCATGTAGAGAAACTAGTGACTGAAACTGCACAAGTCAGTCATCGTCGGCAGAGTGGGTGTACAGAGAGTGAGAAAACACTCATCCTGAGAAGGCGGCAACAAGCAGCTAGAAGTGACACTTGACCGAGAACACTGGCACCACACAGCGTTATATAACGAAGGAGCTTCCAATCGGTCTCACGGATAATCACAAAGAGATTTCTTGTTCTTCTTCCCCGTAAAGGCACACGTTTTGTCACCGGTCGGAGTCAGAGGTCGTTTTTTCACCGTCGAAGCCTGAACTGAACAGGACTGTAAGTGACTTAATGGAATGTGCAGATATGTCACGTGTATATGATATTATAACATATTATATACGGAGGGGAACCAAAAACACCTGATCATAACAGCAGGAACATGACATAATATCATCTAAATGCAATCGAACAGTAAGAGCCGGTGTGGAAAGACACTGTGAAAAGATGAAAGCGCTAGAATATATAGACTCAAGTTGTCCCAACTGGCACATTGTCCTCGTGATATTTTGGACAGCACCAGTAAGAAGACAGCCATACGGTACCTGAGGAGCCTCGCTCAGTACGGGTAGCAGGGGGTCCCTGAGAGGAACCACATTGCAGTCTCCTCTGCTGGACGGACGAGTTTAGAAGACTTCTTCCGTCACTCTTGTCTTTCTACTCACACATCACAATGTCGTTCTCTTGTGCAATCTCTTCCTCCCTCCCTCTCTCTCTCTCTCGCTCTCTCTCTCTCTCTCTCTCTCTCCTCATTCTCGCCCCTCTGTCTTCTTTAAAGTGCCCAGTGACATGTTCCAACCACATAGCCTGTGTCTGGGGCTCACAGGAAGCCTGGTGAAGCTCTGTGTGTGATGCTGCGAGAGGACGGGAGGGGGCGGAGGGTGGGGGTGGGGGTGGGGGTGGGATGTAGAGGCGAGCGCCTCCTCCTGCTCACCAGCAACAGCTACCTGGACGCCGTTAAGATAATAATTGCACCCGAAAAACAAGAAACACAAAGCACACCATATCCTGTCTCAATCACAATGTAAACTCGCACATTGCCTTATGAAGTGGTTTATGTCAGTGAAACTCATCTTAAAATAAAGATTCAGAGGATTAAAGTGACTAAAGCTACCAGAATTAGAAACATGGGGTTATTCAAAAACACACACGCGCACACACACGCACACACACACGCACACACGCGCACACACACGCACACACACACACACACACACGCATTCAAGAGTTGTACAGCGTCAAAACCACCACTGTTACAGCCGCAACCACTGCAGACGCGTAAATATACTTCTCATGTGCTTCTGTAGCGGGAAAGAGGAAAGTCGAAGCAGCAGCAGCCGGCTCTTCACTCGAAAGGTCACCGAACATTTCACTTCTGTAGCAACAGGCCTCACGAGATTTCCTCTGATTGTTAGTTTGCTCAACATGTTAATAAACTTACGCTCTCAAGTGTCAGACACCTGGCCATGAGAGAGGGACTCGTATTCATGGGGCTGTGGACTATAGTTATTAGAATGAAAGAGGGTTATAAAATCAAGATTTCAAAAAGTTAATAGATTATTTATCCCTTTTCTTGCTAGAGTTGCTGTAAAAAAAGAAGAAAAGAAAGTGAAAAAGTTAAACCATTTGTTTGCAAGGGTGGGGTCGATCATTTATAATAATATAACAATAATATATAATATATAAAGGGGTAGCCTATGATGCGTGTTGTATTGTCGCTCTTAGTGTCTTATACATTGGATCGGTTATCTACTTTGGATGCAATTTTGTTTCCAAATTGTCCAAACCACAAATGAATATGCTTGGTGAGGATTTTTCATTTGTGCAAATGAATGTCAATCCAACTAAACATGGATAACAAAGTCATGTTGCAGATGGAGGGGGAAGAAAGAGGGCCGGTGAAACCGGAACATGTGTGAGAGCACAGCAGCAGGTGAGGCTCAGAGATCAGCGCTGTTATCTGCCAGCGCTGATCTCTGTCTTAAAGTTCAATAAAGGGCCATTGTGCAATGCTCAGCCCCGCTGCACACAGGAGTAGGCCTACAAACCACAAAGCGTTCACACACACAACAACTGATGCAACATACCAGGTTTGGGCGCCTGAGTGGGCTTCACTCCTGCAGTGGGACGGAGGTCGATGCGATGCACTGACTAAGGCGTCAGCAGCGGTGACAGCGGAGAGGCAGCGGGAAGCAGAGCGCACATCTCTCGCCCGGAGAAGGTCAAAAGTGTGTGTGTGTGTGTGTGTGTTTAGTGGTGGGGTGTGTGTGTGTGTGTGTGGTGGTGGTCGGGGGGGGGGGGGGGGGGGGGGGGGGGGGGGGGGGGGGGGGGGGGGGGGGGGGGGGGGGGGGGGGGGGGGGGGGGGGGGGGGGGAGGGGGGGGGGGGGGGGGGGGGGGGGGGGGGGGGGGGGGGGGGGGTTAAAAAGGTGAGAAAAAATAACAAAGGAAGGGAACAATCACATTGAAAAAACCTCTAAATTGATGGCGGGGGGGGGGGGGACAATGGTACATTTTACAGGGGTATGCTGCTGGTTTAAAAGAAAATAATAATTCTGCTTTGTGTATTAAACACAGTTTGAGTCACAGTGGAGAAGTCAAACACTTTCGTATGTTCGATTCCTGCCAGGTGGGGGCCAGAGTTGACGAAGCTCGATACCCTGTGAGGCTGCTCTGAGCTACATGCTAACACGCTAACACGCTCACCATGACATGCCAATGTTTATCAGGTCTCATGATAACAACAAAACACAAGTATAAGCCTAATGATGGGAAGGAAGGCCTGATTATAGTTTGACTATTGAACATACACCTTCAATGATATCATGGCTAAAAATGTAGTGATCCCGCTATCATTATGCTGTAGGCTGTGTTCACTGTCACGCCACGTATTCTTTGCTAAATACACCCCCATTACCTCTTAAAAGATGACGTGTGAACTGCTTTGAACGGACTTCACCCACAACATTAGCTTCATGCGAGTCCCAGATGAATTTAATCTCTCCACCTGGATCAGCGCTGACCCAAGTTATCAGCTCATTGGGCGTTGAGTCACGACCATCAACGTCAACCATTCCTCTCAACCTTTTCTCTGCGTAGTAAAGATTGGATCAGATTACTGCGACAGATACTCATCTTCTAGGTCTGGTTTGGTAGGAGAGGCAGCGGGTTGTGACAAAAAGCAAGTTTCAGTGGTTTTTGATGAAACCACCTCCATTCTGCTGCCTTTACACATCACACAGAGAGACAAGTAACCCCTTCAGCTGCTGCCAGCGTTCAGCGGTTTGGGTACTTCAGCTTTACTCTGAGGAAGGGACGTCTTTGTGGTTCAAGTTCCTACGTTCTCTGGACAACACTTATCAATATGTCATCTTGAGGTATAGGAGAAGAAAAAAAAGGAAGTAGAAAAGAGGGTAAGTTGGATATTCCTGAAACCACTTTTTTATATTGGAGGTGGGGTGAATTAAAGGGGATGTGAAGAAATAAAAAGTACAGCCTACTTTGACCTAAATGCTAACATCTGCATGTTTAGCAGGTACCATTTTTTCCCCATTCCACCTACTGTGGTTTGACCTCTGCAAGTCAGATCTAAGCAGTTAGCCGAGGCTGACGGGAAGGTCAATGTCTTGCATGTCAAAAGGTGTTGGTTGTCGCGTCAAATTCATATTTTGACGAGATAAAAAATAAATTACATTCTCACGGTTTAACAACCCCAAACATGAGTGTTTGTAGCAGTTCATTAAGGTCACACATTTTAGATTCACGCTCAGAATGTCTCGTGTTTTATTAGCCAACGCAGTCTTCAATGTGAGACGATGTAGTCTAACTACTCAGTAGGATCAGTTACATAGCAGGATATATCCGAAGTGTGCAAACATTAGACACCATGAGCTAGTGGTCACACAAGACCGAGTAATCTATATTTAATCAGTGTACTTAATTTAGAATGTTTTTGTTTTGGCTAATTAATTTGTTAATTTGCAGGAGGAATAGATTTAGCCAAACTACAAGGCACCACACCTGGCACACAAGCAGAGTAAGTCAGCTTCACACAGTGCAACATGGCAAACACACAGCTGAACAATTCAGCAGGATGACGCAGATCACGTTTCAACTACTCAGGATTCCTTTGATTGCCACTGCCTGTCATGTTAGTCCAACACCATGAGAGTATTGAACCATAACTGGTTAATAACTGACGCTGCAGTTCCCCGCTCAGCACAGTTCTGAATATTGAAGGAGGCCTTTCTCATATCTGAAACATACACATAATACACAGATCTGGACATATGTTGGTGTGAAGACAGTGGCACAAGCTGTGATAGCTGCGGGGTACGACCAGGCTGACCCAGGATCAGCATAGCGAGGCAGCGACAGGGACGGCCCCCCCGAGGGCTTTCTGCTGCCCTCACCCATACGACACGGCTTGTTCAGAGGAAATCAGAACTAGAACACAGTTGACACGCAGCAGCCCGAAAAAAAGATACCGAGATAATAACCCGCAGGTGAGGTGAGCCAAAACAAAGGGTGTTACATTTCTTAAGAAAGTCATGCAAGACACCCGAGAACATTACGTCAGGTTTCACCTCTCGAGAAATGCTGATGGTTATTAATAAGTTTTCGAGACCACCCCCAAACTCAAAAATGAAACACGTTTACATTTTATTTGACTTTATTTCACAATTGTATGCCATTTATTGTGTTCTTTGTTATATCACACACAAATGTCAACTGGCTAAAACAATATAAAACATAACTTCCACAATTTGTCATTATTTATATTATGTACATGCACTCATATATTCAGAGGCAAAAAAATCTCCGGCCTTCGCCCTCTCTCACTTTCCTCCGTCTTCCTGCTGCTTGAGAGGCCATTCCAATGAGCGTCCACCAGCTTCTGTTTACCAGATGGACTTAAAGATTTAATAGCATTTTGGTTTGTACAGGTTTGTATTCAGTTTGGGAACTTTGTGGGAGAAATTAACCGAAGTGATGGTATGCTATTCATAACAAATAGAGAGCCGAAACGAACACAATACAGCAACCGTTACTTTCACAACGTCTCATCTCCTCCTGGAGCAGTTTTGGAACCAGACGACAAATTAAAGTTGAATGTGGATGAAGTTCAACACTGCGCCTGACAAATAGTCACTCAAAGGTGGAGTCACAAAAAAGAAGAAAAGAATCTGAAAGCTAATGTAATCTTGGCGCCACTACAATAAAAGATCATTTTAACTCGTCGGTGGAGGAAACGCCCTGACCCATGTGACCCATTTCACTGCCGCCGCTCTTCCGCTCCTCTGAGGTGGACAGAGCATCACTTCCTGCCAACATAACTACCAGAGTTTAGCTCACAGCCAACATACAAGTGCCAGGATGTTCTTTTACCGAAAGTTAACGTGTTCTTTTGATGCTTTTCTGGGACCTTGGATGTGAGGGAGGAACAAAACAAGGGATCAGGAGCACAACGGGAGGACCGACCTCCACTGTGCATCTGACTGCTTTATTCCAGTCCATGGCCCTAATCCGGAACTATCTACAATACTTCTGGGTTTGATGAAGAAAAAAATAGAAAACTGGAAGTTTAAGAATAAACTAAATCTCCTCCTCTGCCACAGCTGACTGAACACAGAGAGGTGTGGACATCTTATTTCTACAGCTCTGTTGATAGAGGACTAGGACTTAACAGGATTACTGGAGGCATGACCAAGCTCATGACAAAGTAGTTCTCGGATCATCCGCTATGCATTCAAAATGCAGAAATATTTCTTGAAGATAAAATTGGGATCTTATTTAATTTTCGTCGTTTAAAAAAAGAAAGGAAGATAAGAGAAACAGGCTCTCTCGTCACCCCTGTAGCAGTATGATAATACTCAAGATTGGATTCTTATTGGAGTGGTCCGTCAGGTGCTGCCGGCCTCCTGTTTTTAACCTCCATCCGTTGAGGCTGCTCAGGCGGGATCGGGGCCAGCGCTCCTCTCTATGTGGGGGCGAACTTCTTGGCCTGTGCTCTTACCCGCTTCTCATAATCCATCCTGTTCTGACTGAAACACAAAGAGACATTTAGAACCATGCCAAACGTTATTCACCGGTTCATTTAGAGGTAGAAAGAACAGGAGCGGCGCCCTTCTCCTTTTGTGTTATGACTCGGCTTTGTATTCCAAAGGGCTGTGACATGACTTATTTTAGGAGAGGAATACAAGTACAGCTCCTACAAAGGTCAAGTCAAGACCTTTTTTGAATGGAAAGTACAACTTAAACCAAAGTTGGAATGAACCAGAAGCTTGATATCTTCAAAATAACTTGAGGATTAATTTGAAGATACAAGATTCTACATCTTCAATCCAAACCAAACAAATTTCATAAGGGATTTGGAACTCAAGATTATATAAAATGCTATCAAACTGCTGAGAAAGTTCCTTTGCTTTGTGAAAAAAGTATATCAATTTGTGGTCTGCAGTAAAGGCACTGAAATATTCAACAACAACTCCTCCTCCTCCTCCTCCTCCTCCTCCTCCTCGGGCTTCAACGGTCAGCCATTGGGTGGGTTAGGTCATCGCTGCACTTACCAGTAAATTGTGTAAGCTTCTGCTTGTGCGGGGTCTTGAATGTTGGGCTCGTTCAGCAGCTCCTGGATTCCCAACAGGATCTGGAAACAGTTAACAATCCGACAGTTAGACGGCATTTCTTCAGAGACAGCAGCTGCAACGTCATGGTGAACAAGCGGCTGTGGTACCGTACAGTGTGCTGCCTCCTTCGGCTTTAAAATGTGTGGGCATCAGAAGCCTATATTAGGCACATTTATCTGTGGACAGTTGTTGCTGAAATTCTTAGCACATTTAATTTCCGCAGAATTATTTTAAACATTTTTTAAATGATTGAAACGTTGCCGTAACACAGGTTTGTATGCATTTCAATTGTTCTATTAAGGATTATATTTTATTTAGATCAGAGAATTCAAAGTCTTTGTAAATTGAGGCCCCTTATTGTGTTTTAATTTCCTGTATGAATATAAATGTAAACCAGGACATTTTACTGGTATTATCCTTTTGAAATGTGAGCCTGGAGGAAACCAGTGACCATCAACCACACACAACCAGCAGGTCTGAAGAGATAATACTGTGTAATAATATATAGTGAAATATAGGCTGTAAATGCCCTGGTGTACAATAATAAATACTCAAGAGGGTAAGCGGCCACAAATTGCATACGGCCTGATTGGTAAACAGGTTAAAAAGGTGAGCCGACCAGCTCCACCACTGATATGAGTATGAGAGAGAGAGAGACTGTCGAGTGTTCAGACCTGTTTGATGGTGATGGCAGGCCTCCAGTCCTTGTCCTCCTCCAGGATGGACAGACAAACGGTGCCAGATGGGTAAACATTTGGGTGGAATATCGGTGGCTCAAACTTGCCTGAGCGGAAGTCATTGAAAAGAGGGGGAGAAATAAAGTAATTGAAGAAATCCGTCATATTCTGAAATCAATCGCTGTAAAACACAAGAGGATGTGTGAAAGTAGCGTCATTTTTCCTCATGACAAAGACGAAGCAGTTTTCCTCACATCCGTCTGTCACCATCACCAGTCAAACAATATCTTTGTTCAACATCTGATCTGAAGCTCCTACACTTTAGTAACAGGAATATTCATGTAAAACTAGACACGATATGATATTCAGAGCATTACTATATCAGCAAACAACAACGTGCTTTGTAAAGATGTAGCAGAGTATTTTTTAACTGATCAGAGAATGTCGCTCTCTAATTTCTAAAAATAGCTTTCCACGTTCACAAAAATAGATACTGTGTATTTAAAAATGCTGTCATGTTTTGCTCAGTGTTAATTGCTTACACAAGGTGGTGTACCGACTAAACCAGGTAGAATGACTGAGCCTTTCCTCTTTTATGTTGAAAAGAATTATGTTGAATCCGTGTGTAAATGTCTGACCTTTAACATGGAATAACACTATGGACCAGGTGCGAAGTGACACTCACATTTTGGTGGTGAGGAAGGGTAGTCATCTTTGAACAACATTCTGAGCTTATAGAGTCCTCCCTCCCACAAGGTCTAATGAAAGAATAAGGAAATCCTTGCTTTTGTAAATACGAAAAGGATATTAAACAAATGCAAAGCACTAAACAAAAAGTAAAGATACAAGAATGACATTAAACAAAGAAAGGGAAATAAAAATGTGCCAATATTTTTTCAAAACTATTGCCTTAAGATTCTTTATTTATAAATAAATAAATAAATAAATATATATATATATATATATATATATATATATATATATATATATATATACACACACACACACAAAAATAAAACTTTATATCTAATGGAAGACCCTTTTTTGCTTGTGTTATTTGAGTGGCGTCTTTCTACGTTGACATTGGCTAGATCATCAGCCATCATTTAACATGCCACGTGGATCTGGTGACGAAGCACGACACCTGGCGTCCCGAAGAACTGGTTGTAAACGCGTTGTTTTTAACATGAAAGACTACATCTTCATTTCTAACGTAAATAAAGGGTGTCCTGTCAGTCATCGTGGAGACACGTGAGAGTAGCTGTAACTAGCCGACTTACTCCTTTCTTCCCCGGGATCGCACACTCCCAGTTCATCAGATTCATGGTGCCATCGGGATTCTTTGTGGGCACGGCAACAAAACCCTGCGTGGTTCAAAAAGACACACATCAACGGCCTAGTTGGGTGCTTATTAAACTGTTGCACTCGTGAACGTGAGGAAAATACAGCGATGCAAGCTAAGCACCGGGTGAAAACACGTCCACGCTGACTGAGGATCAACATGTTGCTGCTTACAAACGGGTGATCTTTCCTCCAGGCTTTGCGCTCCTGAGACAGTCTGCTAAGAGCGATGCCAGACATTGCTGCTCATTAACGCCTCCCTGTGGAAAAACAACCCAAAAATACATTAATTATTCAATTTAAACGGTCCACGTACTGGTATTGTGCCCACAATATCCTCTGTCGAGAATAGCGGTACACGTTGGGCAATTTACCGTCGAAATATATTTACGTAGTTTACGAGAATAGTAGATTTTACTACACGGTAAAAAAAAAAAATGTTCTCCATTGTACGTTAATTCCATAAAAGAGCAAAAGAACGACTACGGCAACAGAACGACGAGCGGCCTCATTTAAACCGAACTTACCTCTTATTGTTGTTTTATTCGGCTAACGTTGAATATCAGAAACCAGTACGTGGGTTCGAGGGCGTTCGCGTGAATGCCTCGCTAACGCTCACGGTACTGCTATGGACAGCGGCCGAAAAAAACACACCCTTCGACGGTCAAAAGCCAAACTACTAGGCAAGTTAGGGCGTAAGAGACCGAACCGAAATAAACTTAGACGTTATCAATATTCCCCAAAACAATCGTATCGGCATATATTGGTGTTGTTTTTGACAATTTACCACAGATGTGTAAAACAATGTGACTCGCGACGCCGTTTTCGACAGCTAGCCTATCGCAAGAAAGGACCCCAATTTGTTTATTTCGTCAGGACCTTCAGGCAATTTTCGGGACGTCCGAGTGACCCAAGTCAGAGACGATCGGCCATCTTTGTTGTGGCATTCGATGCAGGCTGGGAAGTTCACGTCTTTGTACGATTCGATCATTTTGAGTCACGACGCCCGCTCCCAAACGAATCGAATCACCTTTCACTCCCCGTTTTTTATTTGCTTAGAATTAATTTCAAGTCAACCCCTCTTGTATTCATAATAGCTGGGTAGTATGCATTATGCCTGTGCACAATAAATGTTATGTAAAAGAGCAAAATACAACATTCAGAGCATTAATATGTCAGCAAACAATTATTAATAATATAATGTCAACCTGAGACGAAACTCTCATTTGATCCTGCACCTGGTTGCTACGTTTTAATGGACGGTGAAGCCCAGAAACGTCGCAAACACAGCAATATATATATATATCTAATATATAGAGAATACAGGCAGAAGTTTACAGGTTCAACGATGTTTGAGAGGGATTATCTTTGTATTTTTTTCAATAAAATGTTCTGTTTTCTTTTCTGGAAAATCCAACTTATTTTACCTTTGAGCTGACTATGGTTGAGGGTGAGAAGCAAAATCTGCATTGATGAAGCTTCTGTCAGTCACCGAAAAGGGATGTTTGATTCATTTGAAGTAATCATAGACTTTATATAAGAAGTGGACATAGTCATCGCAATGTCACTCATTGGTTTGTGGACTACCATTTTTGCCTTTGCCTTCTTGGCTTATTGCAACCAGTGAAAGGGAATTGACTATATTTTGACGGTAGAGTGACGTAGAGACGGCGTATATGTATCTGGTAGTGACCGGCCAATCACAAGGTTGCCCGCCAAAAGCAAACTCTTCTTTATGCTCTATTTTACTTTGAATGGGACCATCATTTAGTAAATGAACATCATGATATTGAAGTAGACTGGAAATTAGCGATTGCGACCATAAACATAAGTTTACAATGTTTACTAAGGTAATAAATCAAGTGAGAAGTAGTCATTTCCCCATACTTCCATTCCATCATCGACCAGAGGAGTCGCCCCTTGCTGGCCAGTAGATAGAATGCAAGTTTAAGGCACATCAGTAAGCAAAGTCCACAACTCGAGAAGAATCGTTCAAAAATGTTGATCGTTCTCTTTTGCCCAGTGGTAATGCCCTTTTGTTTTTCTCTTTTTTCTTTACCCCAATGGCACATAGCAACAGCTGAGATCATACACAATGGTTAAAGTAACTAATTACTTGCTATGTTTAACAGTTCAAAGGTGTCAATGCCATATTACCTGTAACAAAAGACAATAATGCATGTTGGAACAAGTGCACAGCTTTCACTGCAATCTTCTAAACGACTCTCAAAATACAACTCTTGGTCAGACATTTATAATTTCGTTTCACATTAGTAGACATTTTCCGCTGCCATACGAGTTAAATACTGTACATTGTATAGTTGCATATATTATCTTACTACCATGGGGTTCAAAAAATAGCTAAAATACATAAACTTTGTTGTTAAGATCGGGCATATTGCCAGACACCTCAAATCAAGCACAGGAACCGGTCTGAACTGGTTTGGATTTCCTCTGCGTCAGCATTCAATTTAAAAATTGTTTTGTTTGTGTTGTGTTCTGTCTCAATAGCTGCAACCTCTTTTTTTAGGGACTCATCGTGTGCTTACTTTTTTTCATTTGCTGGGTTCACAACAAGTTATATAATTTGTATTAAGCAGTATTTTTTTTTATGATTGAAACATTGCCGTAACACTTTCTTTACAGGTTTGTATGCATTTAAATTGATCTATCAATTAATATATTTTATTTAGATCAGAGAATTCAAGGTCTTTGTAAATAGATACATTTGTAATGATGAAAAATTGTATGAAGTGAAAACAACACAATTGTCATTAAACTGAAAGAAACAGAAACTAATCTCCTATAATCCCGTTAATTGTGAGGAAGACTTTTACCCTTTGGTCTTCCATGGCCTTCTAACAACTTTCTGGTTGCTGAATAAAAAGTTTTTCTTCACGTCATGACCTTGACATGTTTTAAAAAGGGAAGAAAAGACACTGTACCATGTATAGCATAACAAAACAACTGCCTCGCCATTTATTTATACATTTGAAAAAATAATTCATCAAGAAATCAAGAAAATGCACATCTTCCAAGAACCCAACATCTCTGATCTTGACACCCTCTGGGAGGAAATGTCCTTTTCTCTACCGTCGTTGACATGACGAGATATAATAATGTTATACAATATTGAAAACCTTTCTGCAATATGCCTTTATGGTTCTATTGAGAAAAGTCAGACCATTTGCATAAGTAGAGGAGACTTTAATTTCAAGCTTTAATGAGAAAAGCAGCCTTATACAGCATGACCTATCTCATGCGTATAAGTTGAAAGTATACTATGAAACTAGTTTTATAGTGATCTATCACTCTTGCTGGCAGCAAAAACATTGCATCCCCTCGTAAAGTAACATCACACCCTTGCTTGTATCCACTGCCTTGTCTCTTTCCATCACACCTTCTTTCTCTCTCCCTCCGAGATGATATGCTCCGGTGATGCCCTTTTAAACCATTCAGACCAGGAGCCGTCGTAAACACACACCCCAGGGTGCCCGAGCAGGTGAGCCGCCAGAACAACGTGACACGCTGTGACGCCGGACCCACATGTAGCCCAGAGTGGTTTCTCCAGGTCCACCCCCGCCTCTCGGAACAGTTTGGACAGGCCTTCGGTTTCCAGCTCCTTGCCAGTGGCATCCAGGAAAGAAGGGAACGGCATATTGATTGTACCCGGGAAATGTCCCGGCAGGGTGTCTGTGCGGGCGAAGCAGAGGATTGAGAAACATTGCGAAGATTTGGGGCAAAATGGGAATAAATAACACCCCTCATGGTCCATTTATTGGGCTTTCAGCCACATCTCATAGTCTTCATCGGCAGAAAGTTTGCTTAGAGATGATTCAATTGTCATGCATGACAGTTCAACCAGCTCTATCATCACTGAGCAAACTCATTCTGCTGATGAAGACCATGAGATGTGGCTGAAAGTCAGGAATAAATCTAATACTTGCCGTTTTAGTACTACAAACTTAACATGTTTGATTTAATTGCACAACAGAAAATGATGTATACAATAAATTTGAGTTGACAGTTAATAAATAACCTTTCATATAGAAATCAGTTATTTTGATTCATCACAAGATCATAATAAATGTCAACATTAATTAGAAATTATATTAATTACGTATAATACATAAGAAAACGATCATCTATACATATAAACAAAATATTGAACAATAGAATTGCTTTATTCATTGCTAAAACTTGTGAATATAATGTATTATTTTCATGACACATTCTAAGGAAAAAGTTGACCTCTGTTCACTGAGGACAGACCCTCCGAGGCCGGCGGGGTCCATCTTTTCTGTCCCTAAACAGTCTTGAAATTGCATGAAAGCTGAGACTTGTTGATCCAATTAGCCCATTTGTATTAATGTGTGATAGCTTTAGTCCTCATATTTCCCATAATGCAATTTGTTTTTTAAACTCATTGTTAATGTCAAAAAATTATCTCTTGTGACCTCTAGAATAATACACAACCTCATGAAACTTAACTACAAACTAGAGTAGGCAATGTAAGACTTCTGAAACAACTTAAGAGACATAAAGAGCACTTTAATGGCCACCACATCCTCCTATCATTATGCCATAAGCCCTTTTACACTTTCACAAGTTGTATTCATTATTTATTTGTATTTCTGATTCATGACTTTAGACACACTCTGCTGAGCTGCATCTCAAATTAATCTTCATGTTCACAGCTTTCAGCTGATAGAGCTCACCATCTCTGGGCTCCGGCTCAGTACCCCTGAACCTCCCTGCAGACCGGGCATCCACCACCTGGACCTGCTGGGTCCTGGTGTTCTCCAACACGTCCTCGTAGCTCTTCACCCACGACTGGTTCACCGTGGCCTCGAACTCGCTCCTCTCCGGCTCGCAGTAGTCAGATGTCACCGGGTGGCCGTCCGCCAGCCAGTTCCTCAAGCCGCCGTCCAGCACCGACACCCGACTGTGTCCGAACAGACGGAACATCCACCACAGCCGCGGCGCGCCGAACGACCCGAAGTCGCTGGTGTCGTACACCACTACGTGCGTGTCGTTCCCGATGCCCAGACCGCCCACGTACTGCGAGAAGTGGCTGGATGTCGGCAGCATGTGATCGAGCGCGGAGTTCTTGTCGCAGCAGTCGTCGATGTCGAAGAACGAGGCGCCCGGGACGTGCGTCCGCGCAAACTCCGCTCTCGGGTCCCGCTTCGTCTTCGGCAGGTACCACGACGTGTCGAGGACGCGAAGTTTGGGCCCGACGAGGTGGGTTTCTGACGGCGTCCGCCAGCCACTGGGCCGAGACCAGAGCCCGGTTCTGCGCCGCCATGATACCTGCTTCCCGCTAGAGGGAAACGCTCTTGGAGAGGCCAACACGGAAAGGAAACGTGAACCAACTGGTTTGCACAACCAGAAGTTCAATTTAAATAACAAAGACGAAGACATTCTTTAACTTTCCTTTAATAAGAAGTCAGTGTCAAAATATAATTCCATTTAAAGTCACATATAAAAACGTATTGGAACAAGTGCATTTACCTGCCGAAGTGGTTGCTATAGTATTAGAAAGCTTTTCAGATAAGATTTAGTAGGATTTTTTGTGCCGAATAAGCTTATTGAAAAAAGCTATTCTTTAAATCGGTCAGTAAAAGGTCTTTTCAGAACAACAACGTTGTGATATTCAATCCAATAAAATGTCAAATTGAGTTCAGATTTCTCAGCTGCCAACAAACAGCCCTTCATCAAAACAGCCTTTGTTTCACAATCAAGTGAAACCATTCGTTTTAAATCCACATTCAAATCCTCACACACACGCACACAGACACAGATAAATATTTGTGATTAGGCTTAATGTTTTATAAATCAAACCAGTAACATGAAGTGATGCATTTAAATGCCGGTTAGTAAGCAAGACTTTGTACCAGCTTTTGGTCAACCCCGGAGGTCGCGCGTTTGACCTCGGAGACCACATGCTCAGGCGGGGCCTTGGTGAACCATTCATACCAGGAGCCGTCGTACACAGAGGCCTCTGGTGCGCCGCATAGATGGGCAGCCAGCACCATGTGGCAGGCGGTCACACCAGAGCCACAGGATCCACTGATTGGCTGACTCAGGTCCACATTGGACTCCTCAAAGAACTTCTTCAGCCTCTCCGGGGAGAGCATCATGCCATCGTCGTCGAGAAACTCGAGGAAAGGCATGCATTTGGAGCCAGGGATGTGACCCGGTTGGATGCCTGCAGTGGGGCGACGACATATTAGTTACAACAGTTTTGTTTTCTCGTACGCTCAGTAGCAAAAAACATACATGAAGTCACCTATTTCCGTGCACCAATCATGATTTGGCAACATCTGGATCTTATGAAAGTTGGGTGGCTGTTTGCTTCCACTGTCAATACACACACACATGCAGTCGCACGCACAAAAAGTAAGAACTTTTGATGCAGATGTGTACTGTGCAATCATAATCTGCAACAGTGCAGTCAGATCTTTGCAGAAAACCTGTTTTATATCCATCACCTCCACTGAATATTATGATTTTGTTATGGAATTTAATCTTTTCAATCTCCTTCAGAGAAAACCAATATGTGAAACCCTGTAATGTCTTTAAGCATTTATTAAACAGATACTCGGAATAATTCAATTGAATAGACAGAGCTCTTTACCACGGATGGTTAGAACCGCTTCGCTTTGCGATGGTGCCTTTGGTCAACTTTGATGCTGCGTCCTTATTTCTCCAGTTAATCTGGTTACTCAGTAATTGTGTGCATGCTGGTAAACAGTGTTTATCTGGGAATCAATTTTTTTTCTCACTGTAATATGTTATGTTCACATTGCACTAAAGTTGTGGACTACATGAGAAAATACTCAGAACTTTTGAGGTGTATGCAACACATTGTGTGTGTGTGTGTGTGTGTGTATATATATATATATATATATATATATATATATATATATATATATATATATATATATATATATATACATACATACATACATACATACACACACACACACACACACACACACACACACACAATCCCCAGAAGGTGGCAGTAAAGTAATGCAGTAGATTATACATTCCAAACATTTTTTTTTAAGTGAGCTGCATTAGTTACCCACAATGTCACTTTGAAAAGCAAATGCACCCTCCCATAAGTTCACAAAAGGCTTAACATTTAAAGTCGAATTGTATATTCTACTGTAAATGTAATATGTTTCAATTCTTGTGTTGATTGTTTAATGTTATTGTCCAATGTTGCACGACCCGCCATGACCAATTCCTTGCATGCGAAAACATACGTGGCAATAAAATGATCTAATTCAGATACTAAAAATAGAATCAAACTCGGGACCATATACAAACTAAACGTGCCTTCTCTTGGTTCAGGCGCTTTCCCCACGAAACCGGTCGTGGGGCCTCACGTCCACCACCTGAAAACCGCTTCGTTGCGATGTTGTCCGAGATGTCCTCAAACGACTTCACCCAGGAGCGGTTCATCGTGGCGGTGAAGCGCGCGGCCTCAGGCCTGGCGGACGCGCTTGAGACCGGGTACCCCTCCCCTGAGCCAGTCCCTGAAACCCCCGTTCAGCACCGACACCTGTGAATGCCCAAACAACCGGAACATCCACCAGACCCTGGTGCAAGAAAATGCCCCAAAGTCACTGGCGTTCGTAGACAACCACATGGCTGTCACTTCCAACGCCCAGATTCCCCACGTAGTCGGCGAAGAACTGCTCGGTGGGGAGCGTATGGTCGAACTTTGCGTTCCGGTCCGAGCATTCGTCTATGTCGAAAAAAGACGCTCCCCGGGATGTGAGATCGTGTAAACTCCTTCTGGGCGTCTCGCTTCATCTGCGGCAGGTACCAGGACGTGTCCAGGAGCCGCAGACGCGGTCCGACAAGATTGCGGCCCGAGCATGTTTGCAAGCCATTTCGCAGAAACGAGGGCCTGAGCTTGCAACCCCATGTTCGCACGAGAGCCCCGGGCCAACTGACGCGCATGGGAGCCTTTTTTATTTGTGTATGCCTTATATGGTTTGACCGTTTTGTTGTTTGTCAACCATATGTTCCATTTGTTGTCCTGTACACACCTGGACCACACACACACACACACACACACTCTGTTATATCAATTAACCAAGCCACACAACGATAACATTGAATTTTATATTTTTTTACAGATTTGTCTTTACTAAGAGTAGGTCTTCTGAAGTAATTTTATTCTGTAAATCCCCAAATCACAAATTTGATAAGCCTCAGAGGGCTTTACAATCTGTACACGTACATTCTGACCCGGGACCTCACATCAGGCATAGGAAAAACTCACCCCCCCAAAAAAAAAGGGAGACGAGGTCAGGTAGAAGGCGAGGTATTTTTACTCGGCACAGGTCATTCACAGGCATGTAAACACATGTATTTACAGTCAAACAAGTCCAAATGGGAGCAAGGCAAGAATCCAAAAACCGAGTGTCCTGCATTTCCAGCATTACACACTCAGTGAAGAACAGTAAAACAGACTAAAACCTTTAATTGATGTTAGTTTTTCTTACCTGTTAGTAGTGATGTGTCCTTTCGTGTCGAGGATTCAAAGCGTGTGTCTAGCCCCCTGCTCTGATACCTCGCCCTGTGCAGTCTCAAGCAAGCCGTTCACCACATCATCGACCTGTTTTCACCCCACCTGCCTGTTTTATAACTTCCATGTCATTTCAGATCCTACCACTCTGCATCAGCTCTCATTCCCTCACCCTGTTCTGCCACGCCATCTCACCTGCAGCACATCCCCTCACCAGAGCCTCACTAAGCCACACTAGTTGCACTTGTTCGCTGCAGATTGTCTTGTGTGTTATAGCCGACCTCTCCAGCCGACTGATTAATAGCGCTCACTCATCCAGGTGTTGACCCAGCCTGAACTTGAGTAAACCGAACTGTCCTGGTCAATCGGTCCTGTGTCATCCACTTTGGGTTCCTTGCTGCTCCGGTACTAGTAACCGTTACACACTGTTTCTACAACTGGAGCTCTACTGTTGATTATATTCTACATCAGAGGATTTCTCCAATAAATTGCTCGCCTCCGTTATTTTTGATTATCTAGTTATCAAATGAATGTACTTTCAGAAAAGGCCTTCAATGAAATAGCAAAGAAATGGGACATTCTCATCTTTATCTTTTTCATGACGTACATTTACTTTTGATACCCCCATTACTGGAGAATGTACCTTTTTTTACCTGTTGTTATTCTAAGGAAACATTAGCGGGCTGATGTTCTTGGCCGAGCAGGCGGCACACCCGACGCACACAAAGGAGCGAGAACCCGTTCATCGCTGCTTGCAGCTTTCATTTTATTTTGTTTTATTTTAGTCGATATCCTAATATTGTAAAAGTGGGATGTCTTATCTGATGTGCATTCACAAATTAAAACAATATTGCTTCAATTAAAACAATAGGAAAAAGTCAAACTGTTGGCCTTTATGAAAGTATTTAGACTTTACTGAACTTGGGGCTATGCTTAACCTCGGAGGGACAGCTTCAACACGTGAGGGAGTGGGTGCAAGGGAAGGGATCCGACTAACAAGACAGAACAACATCACATGATTGACCAATTTATTGTCTTTATGTGATGGCTTATGGGTTTAGTCAATAATAATAAAAGCCTGTGCCCTCAAACACCCATCGAATAGGTCTGGACTTTTCTACATCAGATAAAAAAGTGAATTTGTCCTTTACATAATATATATCTGATAAGAAATACATCTTGCATCACTGTTTTTAACTCCATGTTTCTTTCAGTTTCACTTGTCAGGTTCCCCCTGTAAGCAGCAGCACTTTTGCTCATTTGCTTTTCTTTTAGCTTCAATTTTAATCAACTTTCTTTTTCTTACTTGCTACTGAAAATATTCAATATTTCACACACGTAGACATACAACCTTAGATGTGAGAGCGCGGCACTTGGATGTAGTTTTTAACTCAATGAACAGCAGGGCAATAGTTTTGAGGTACTTATACAGTTTATTCTACTTTATTTTCTACTTCACTACATTACAGAGGGGAATATTGTACTTTGTGCTACATTTATGAAACCGTTTTAGCCTACTTTACATAATAAGATGATCAATACACAATATATTCAACACATATATTAGTTAAAACTGAATCAAATTGTTGAAACTGTGTACCAGTGTATCTATAGCAGACAGGCAATGTAGATACATAATGTTGAGATTCAATTAAGAAAAACTAACTGAAAATGTACAAATAAATTAGGTCAAATACTTGACCCTATACTTTCTCTGCTGTGGTTCTTAGCTCCATGTTTGCGTGTTGCGGTTCACTGAGTGGACAGACACAAAGACCACAACATAAAATAGGGAATAAAAAGAATAACCATAAACCAACCTAAAATAATGACCTGCATTTCCAAACTAATTTGTAGGTGGCAGACAGACCTCTGATATAATGTTTTGAGAATGGGGATCTCAAAGGTCTAAAATTAATTTTTCCCGAATACAAGACACCTCAGTTTGTTAACAATATAGCAGACCCTGTTCAGAAGATTTCTGGCTATCATGTTTTCAAAAGAGGATTGGTGCTTTTACCATGACAGCACTCCTTGTATCAAATGTCTAAAATGCTGCCTTAAATATGATAATGGTACTCAATATATAGTTACAGTGTTATAGTTAGATTGTCTGTGGGTGAGAGAGGGAGAGAGAGAGAGAGAGAGATAGAAGAGAGAAGGCAATAAACTGAATTGCTTAATTGGAGTCACAAGGGACGCAAAACCCTTGTTTTTGTAGTCTAACCAAGTTTTCCCACTGACTGTTCCTCCACCCTACCAACTGGCCAGATCTTGGAGAAATTTAGGTAAGCTGATTTTCACTTTTAAATTAAATGTAGAAAATAGATTTATAATGATATATACTCACATGTGAAATATGCGTATCATTATAACTCTGAAACTTGATATGTCTTGTTTTTGCAAAGAAGGTGCAAAAAGTAAAACAAAAAACCTTAGGAAATACCTTTTTGGGATATGTTATTAAATTAAAGTACAAAAACACAAGTAATCTTCTGTCACTTTGATATCTTTTTGACTGTTTTAGGGGGATTACTTGTCTTGAGAATAGTTTTAAAGTTGAAGAATAAATAAGTCCTCAAACAACACAAATAATATGTTTCTTTAAGATTGAGACATCAGAATGAAACCTAGCATATTTACATTTTGAAGAGTACAATGTCTTTCCAGAAACTAATGTCCTGTTAATCCATGCAGATAAGTGGAAACAATTTTCATTGGGACTATTTCCTTGGTGTAATTGTCTTGTTGTTATTAAGTATTTAAATCTTTATTTTAATGCTCTGCTAAAGTCCATTCACTGTACCTCGATTGTACCAGGACAATGACAAAAAGGTCAGTAATGGTTATAAATAATAATAATAATACATTTTATTTGGAGGCGCCTTTCAAGTCACCCAAGGTTACCTTACAATAAAATAATACAGGATGATAATACAGATGCGCTCGTGAGAGTCGAACATAGCGCAATCCAAAGCAGCAGATTAAAACTCCACATGATGTGAGATCGGGAGTGATGCAATCCAACGGTAGACGGTCCAGGTTTTATCATTGCAGATGAAAGAGAAATTATCTAATGTTAAAGGAGAAAATCAGGTCATGAAACTTGGGTGAACTGGACATTTAATTAAAGAAAAATAATTGAAAAAAAAGGGAAAAGTTTCACATTTCTAAATAAATTTGATGTGCTTTGTTACTTTGACCGTCTGAAATAATAAAAACCCATTTCCATGGCCTTAAAATCAGATAATTTATGGAAAATGTGTCAAATATCCATTAGTGTTACATTGAAAATATATACTATGGATTACATTGTCATAGCAGTACTGGTAGTACTGCTTGTATTCAGTAAATTAGCTATTGGAATCACAAGACCTGTGTCCTTGCAGAACCTGAATCCACCCTCAGATAGAACACATACAGACAGCATTGTGAGGACTTGAACTGATGAGACAAATCAGGAGAAATCTAATTTTCCAACAGTTATACTGCGAGGGATGCATTCCCATGACAACCGGCAACCACAAATGTAGGCGAAATGGGAGTAAGTGGTTTCACGAGAGAGCAGATGCTTGGGTCCACATAGCTGCTGCGTCCAGGAGGTATTGTCTCCCACAGAAGTACAATCTGGATAGATACCATTCCTGTTGACAACATTACCACACAAAGAGACCTCTGTTAGACTCAGCTGTCCCTTACAAAAAAATCTGATCATTTAATTAAAGGTACCACTAATGTGGAAAAGGTTGGACATCATGTGAAGGAAATGAAAAGGGAAATGAGAAGTCACACATGCCAGTTTGTGTGTGTGTGCGCCAAGTGCCCGCGAACCAGCGTAAAGCATTTTGGTTTGAACTAAATGTTTTGTACGCTGTGCCATCAGTGTCTGATTGAATATAGAATATATCACATTCAGTTTATCAACTGATATTTGATTGGATATTTATTAAATAACTATTTTTTAAAGGATTTTTTAATCAATGCTATTTTTAAATATCTCACGTACCCCCTGGAGTGCCTTCAGGTACCCCCAGGGGTACACACCCATTTGAGAATTACATGGCAATATCCTAAAGTCAATCTCACGGTGGCGCTAGAGGAAATGTTAGGGCGTCACCAAAGTCATTAGGACTCAAGTCCCCAGTGAACCGACCCCAATGATAGACTGCCATTGCCTTTCCTACTAGAAATAGTCACAAAATGTAAACGTTTGATTCGCGTACATGGACTATTTTTAAGTGAGTCACCAGGCACGAAAACAATGCCAATGGAAAGTCAATTTGAATCCTGCTTTGTTGTAGGCACACATTAAGCAGTCATAGCTGGTGACAGTACTTAATATTGAGAAAAGACCACTTACAGTGGGTGGGGTCAAACAAACACAAGAACTTCAAGCACGAGATTGTTGAAGGTTTTTGGTTAGATGCTTGAAATAAGGTCTGTGGTTAATGAGATTTTGCTGTTACCTCAAAGTATCAGTCACGCTTAATTTCTGCAGTAATCCAAAATCCAGTTGAAAAAAATCCCCAAAAATCCCAATACAATGCTACATTTCTGGGTTGGCCTCCAAAAATACATCATCCCTGCAACATTGTATATGTTATACGCTTAACATACAGGTGCATGGTTTTCCTCTTCTGTGTTCTTCACTGCTGTGGCAGCTACAAGGCACCGTCCTATCAAAGGACAGTAAGTGGCATCGCCATTCATTATTTCTCTCTTTTTGTCCTTCTCTATTAAGCCTCCACCAAATCAACAATATGACCCTTCTCAACTACCCTGTTCCAGAGTTGGATGTCACCTTGGAAGAAGTGAGCCGTGTGCTGCAGCTCACTTTAGGTCCTGACCTTTACCCAGAGTTCAAAGGTACGTTGGATCAGCAGAGGGAGCTCCTTCAAGAGGCCCAGGAAAAATGGTCACCTGTTGCTTCAGGCCAAGAGAATTGGGTGACGGAGCAGTTCAAAAGAGGTCTGCTGTCTTGTGCTGAACCCCTGCCCACCTCCACTGCCCTCCCTGCTGTTCTTCTGCCTTCAAAAGCAAAGGAATGTACCCAGCTGGGGAGGGCAGCCGCTCTGCTTTGGGCAGCAGCAAAGCTGTACAGTGAGCCCATGTTACTAGAGGGCAATGTGTCCATGGAGCGCACACAGCAGTCTGAGGTATTCGCTGCCAGTCGGATTCCTGGAAGAACTCAAGATGAGATTAAGGTAAGATTACTGGTGAGATAACTGGTAAGATTTAAACAAAATGAAAAGGTTATTAATGATAAATATGTCGGGTCTGCTCTATTTCTAATCTGAAGCGTTGTTATCTCCAGGTCTACCCAGATAGCCTCCACGCCATCGTCACCTGTGTTGGAGGAGTGTTCCCTGTTGACATACTGGGGCGACCCGGCAGCGGTGGGCCTGTTTCTGCCCGACAGTTCATTGACATCTACGACCAGCTGGTTCAGGTAATGGACCAACCCAGTGCAGGAAAACAGAATGATCCCTTCGCCATTTGCAGCCTCTCGGCTCTGGAGCGCAACGTCTGGGCTGCCGCCAGGGAAGAGATCCTGGGACAAGGAGGGGATGCAGCGGCATCATTGGGGCTGATGGAGAGCGCCGTGCTGACGCTCTGTCTGGAAGACTGTAACGCACCGTCTGAGCTGGCTGATATCCTCAACGCAGTGAGGCTGGGAGGAGACAGCCCATGTCTGAGATACTACGATAAGGTATTTGATAATAATTTTAAATCAAGATAAGATTACATTCTTCATGCCTTTTACACTTACTCTCTTATACTATTCCCAATGACTGCCAATCTAGGGCATTTAATAAAAATGCCCTAGATTGGCAGTCATTGGGAATTGTATTTCTGCTAAGAAAGAATTGCCTTTTCTGAAAAGATGAAAAACGGTAGTGTTTGTCAAATATTTGTTCAATGTGTATTTTAACATTTATACCAGGCTGTGCGTTTCACATCTGCTTCACTTTTCCTTTTTCAACTACATTCACATATACACTGCCATGTATTACCACAATATTTAAAGTAGCTCAGTGCATTAAACGGACAACCAGATTTACAGGTCAGAATATTTGCCACTTGGACATTCATTCACAAAAGTAGAGATGAACAAGCTAAGCTAGTAAAGTGCTTTGATTTTGTAAACACTTTAAAGTAAAGAAATATATAAATTCAACAATTTAACTAAATGTGGTCAGAGGTTACAGTGATTTTCAAGGGACTAAAATAATCAATCCATCTTTATTTCTCTATTTGTTGACAGGTGGTGAACCTAGTTGTGTTCAACGACAGCACAGCTGGGATGGTGTTTGAGCACAGTGCTGTGGACGGGATGGTAGCAGGGCTTGTAACTGAGCATGTGTACAATCTGTCTGAGACTGCTGACTTAAACGTTGTCCATAAGGACAATGAACATGTGAATGGGTCTGTGATTGTAAACAATGTCAATTATGTTTCTCCAACTTCCCTACCATTCTCCTTGCAAGGAGTAAATACACACAAGATGAGTCCTGACTTAAAAACAACACATCCAGTTCTCACTTTTGATGTGTCTGCCTATCCTGATGTATTTTCTACTCTCAGAGGGCAGAGAGGCCTCTATGATGCTTGGATTAACTTCTCTTTGCAGCTTTCCCTGAGGAAGACTTTTGGGGAATCTGCTGCCAATCTCATGCTTGTCACACCTACCCATATGCGTCACTACAAACATGGCCGTTGTGATCCTACGTACTCCATCACCACGCATTCTCACAAGTTAGTAGGTGCCTTAGCATCTTGCAGTGGCTCAGATAACACAATCCAATACACACCTGAACTATTAAAATTGTTCCATGTTGCATTTTTGGAGCATAAGAGCCTCATCAAAAGTACCAAAAGTGGTAAAGGAGTTGGTCCCCACCTAGCTGTCTTGCGTCGATCGTTGTCATCTGACAACCCACTGAAAAAGTATCTGGACCCATTTGGATGTCCATGTGTGTACCTCACAGGTACAGATCTGACGGAGGGTGTGGAGTGTGCAGTAGGGAATGTGTATGCCCAAGATCAGCTGGCTGTAACCTACCTTGGGAAGAGAGACAAGATTCGCATTGTGCTTAATGGAAAAGGGAGCTTTGCTTTGGCATTGGTGAAGCTTCAAGAAAGCCTGAAGATAAACCTGAAGTTAGTGATGCTTCAAGCTCTTAGATACGCCATTGCGTATCAAATGGGAGCCATGGAGCATCCACTGAATCGGAGTCCAACTGAGAATATGAATGGAGCGGCAAACCACTTCCCACAGAGCCAGGACAAGGGCAAAACCTATGATGATGCCGCCTCTGGCATGAGCACTGACTACACTCTGGTAATCCATGGTGGTGCTGGAGAGGAGATGATGCTGAACACAGACGTGATTGGAGTTATTGAGTTTGCTCTACAGACAGCTTTAACCCTTGGATCTCAAGTGCTTCAGCAAGGTGGAAGGAGTCTGGACGCAGTTCAGAAGTCAGTAGAAGCTCTTGAAGATTGCTTCTTGTTCAATGCGGGTAAAGGCTCAGTTTTCAACAAAGATGGAAAAATTGAAATGGAAGCAACCATTGTGGATGGCAATACGATGAGGTCAGGATCTGTTGCTTGTGTGCAAAGTGTGAAGAACCCCATAAAAGCAGCCAGATGTGTCATGGAGAAAAGCTCACATTCACTCATTGTGGGAGATGGGGCTGAGGAGTTTCTGCAAGGGTTGGAGGAGCAAGAGAAGCCTGTTGGGGCTGAGTATTTCTACACTGATATACGTCACAGACAGTTAACCGCAAAGCCCACTGATGGAAATGTCACAAAAAACAGCCACCCTCAGACAGTTGGAGCTGTGGCCTTAGATCGCTGGAGTGGGTTGGCTGCTGCATCTTCCACAGGTGGGTTGGTCGGAAAGATGAAAGGGCGAGTTGGGGATACAGCAGTTGTTGGAGCAGGATTATATGCTGATGACAAGTTGGCTATTACCTGCTCTGGAGATGGAGATGTATTTCTGAGGCACACAGTTGCACAGAAAATAGCCAGTCTCTACCACCATACTGGATGTAGCCTTAGGCAAGCATGCAGGGAAGTGATGGCTGAAAATCTGGGTGGGATCTGTGCTGGGATCATTGCTGTGGACACTAAAGGTGATGCCATCATTGAAACAAATTCTGGAGTGATGTTTGTGGCCTCAATGAGAGAAGGCATTTCTCGTGTCGAGGTCCTCAGACCCCTGAGGAGCTTCTCACATGTGATCTGGGAAACGGATGAGCTGGTTGCCTACCTGGATCCCAACCCTTGGATTCCTGGGTCAACCATTCTGACTAAAAAAACTCTTAGTGGGGTAAGAAGCATCTTCCAGTTGGCTATACCGGATTTTTTGGCTATGCTACAAGGAGCAAGAGCTGTGTCTAGCTTGCTATGTGAGAGATTGGAAGTGCAGCGCTGTGCCTTGGTTTTCAATCCAACCCCTGATCAGCCAGCACAAGTCCGACTGCTTCCTCTTCATGGCCTAGAGCCAAACTGGCAGCCCAATCTTGCAAATGAAGAGCAATTCCAAACTCATGATCCTGGCTACTGCACCTCAAAAAGTGGCCCCCGCTGGGATGATGAGGCACTGGCTCAGGTTCAAGCCAAGATTAGAAATGGACTGCCAACACCAAATGCACCTTCTTGCTTTGACTTCTACGGAGACTCTTCCAATGATAGCCTGTTCTGTCGCATTGTACGTGGACAGCAGCAACAGTGGAGAGTGTGGGAGGACAGTGAGCATGTTGCCTTCCTGACACCGTACCCAAACACTCCTGGTCTAACCGTTGTGGTGCCTCGCAAACATCTGTCCAGTGACATCTTCAAACTGAAAGAAGCTGACTACAAAGCACTGATCTTAGCCACTTATAAAGTGGCCAGACTACTGGCAGAAGGGATGAGAGCTCGAGGAGTTGCACTGATCTTTGAGGGCCTTGAGATCGATTATGCTCATGCCAAGCTAATTCCTCTGTTACCCTCACCAGATGGCACACAGCTTGCTGATCTGCAAGCAGAGTTCTTCCAAAGCTACCCTGGATATGTGTCCTCACTGGATGGCCCAGCTGCTGACCCAGAGACCCTCAAAGGGATCCACTCAAAAATCACCCACTGCAGGCCTTCTCACTCATGGCAAGACCCTCAGTCTCACTCCACACTTGCCATCAAGAGCCAGTGGTATCGCAACCTGTTCCAGATTCAAAACACTCTTTTCCACAGCACAGTGGAATATTTCCACTCTTCTTGTCAGTACTCCTACGCTCTTACCCCTCTCACCACAGACACCATCTCCTCACCAATGGGCTTGGGATCGGATTCAGAACCCGTTTCTGTTAACCTGCTGGGCCAGGACACCTACCTGGCTGACTCGATGCAATTTGTACTTGAATACTTCCTTCGCTTCCAGGAGAACCTGCCAGGAACGTACTACATATCTCCCAGCTTTAGAGGGGAAGATCCTGATGCCACTCACTTGAACCAATTCTACCATGTGGAGTGTGAACTGTTGGGTGACATGGACAAAGCCATTTCTACAGCAGAAGGATACTTATCTTATCTCACCAAGTCCATGTTGAAGAAACACTCTGACATGATCCTTAAAACTGCCGGGACCCTTACACATGTCAAAGCCATGCTGAGTAAGCTGGATGGAAATACTGCTCTCCCAAGAGTCCCTTTGGACCAGGCCATTCCCATAATGCCCTCTGCTGACTGCTTGGAGTGGATACAAGAAGGCCAGCAGCAGTTTGGCAGAAAGCTGACACGCAAAGGAGAGCGTGTCTTGATGGAGAAATATGGAGGTGCTGTTTGGCTGACAGAGATGGACCATCTCGGAGTTCCCTTCTACCAGGCCTATGTGGAGGGCACTGGGCGGTGCAAAGCCAAAGCCGCTGACCTTCTCCTGGGGCTGGGTGAGACTGTGGGTCTCGGTGAACGTCATGCCACCCCTGACATGGTAAAGGAGGCCCTCAAGCACCACGCAGTGCCAGAGCAGTCCTACAAATGGTACATTAACATGCGGCAAGTGAAACAACTTCACACCAGTGGATGGGGCATGGGGACGGAGCGCTACTTGTGTTGGCTGCTTCAGCATAATGACATCAGAGATATCCATATCATTCCTAGGATGAAAGGAATGAAGTACATGCCCTGATCAAAAATACTCCACAGGTCTACAGGCCCTAGGATGTGATACACTTGTAATAATGGGGCCAGGGGATGGGGCATGGGGACGGAGCGCTACTTGTGTTGGCTGCTTCAGCATAATGACATCAGAGATATCCATATCATTCCTAGGATGAAAGGAATGAAGTACATGCCCTGATCAAAAATACTCCACAGGTCTACAGGCCCTAGGATGTGATACACTTGTAATAATGGGGCCAACGAGAAATATACAATATGGATTTTAACCATAAAATGCCTCAATAATCCATATTTTTTTACTTTCATCCAGCTTTGAGTGTTTATAATCATTACAAGTAATATTAGTACTATTGTCTATTTCCACAGTCCTTAATCCTATCTCAAACTTAAACCCTTCAGTTTTTTTTTTTTAAATGGATGTCTCAGAGGATTTGAATTTGAGGTTATAGTAAGTAAATAAGCAGTTGTTTCTTAAATGTTAAAATTGAAGAGTTGGTTTCATTTCATAGTGGTAAAGCTTTCATATTGATGTAACTGTAAATTGAGAATGCACAAAAGGTTTAAGTAAAACAAAGTGTATGGACACATATTTTTCAAACTATGTACCGATAACATGAAAGAAAATATTTGTTTTAATCCTTAAATGGTGTACTGTCATTAATACAATCAAAGTATTTGTATTGATTTATAACAGTCTTTGTATATAAAGGATTTCTGGGAAAGTCATATGGATTATGTTTCATTCCTCTTTTTAATGCTGACTGTTGCAGCTGTAAGGCACCATTTGGATGTCTTACTGACAAGGTCAATAGGACCTGTTTCCTGGAGCCTCTGATCATAGTGCTCTCAAACAGTCATCGGTCCCCCGGCACAGCTAAAAAGTGTGCGTTGAATACTGCTTGTATTCAGTAAATCAGCTATTGGAATCACAAGACCTGTGTCCTTGCAAAACCTGAGATCTGATTGCTCAATATCATTCTCCAACAACCTATCAGTGCGTCATTGTTGCATTCCTGAATAATAAGCTGAAAGTGGAACAACTCTGCCTTAATCTGCAAAGTTGGGTCACCAGTACCACCAACATTACATAATGTTCAGAACATAACATATATAAAACATTTTTTTTTCAAAGCAACACATCTATGAAGGGAGAGAAATGCTCATAATAACATAAATATTGACATTTCATCAAAGGCATGGTCAGTGAACTACAGAAAATAGCTCAGCAGCATTGGTCCTTTAAACCAATCCTAGAATATTTGAAGCTCTTGAAGCATGTCGCTCTTCCCAAACACATTTGTATTAATAATTATTGAATGCTCTATGTATGGATTCTATCAGATGTAGCAAACAGATCATTAGTAAAGAATAAAGTAATAATAAATCAGTTATATCTCATATCTAAAATCTATAGTAACACAATTAAAACAACCCGGATGTAGTACATGAGTAGTAGACTATTTGTTTCCGGTTGTCACTGTCGAATCTGACCCCCGGATTGAGCCTGAGCTCTACCTCTGTCTTAAGCTGAAGACACCCTATTTGGTCTAATTTCTGAAACGTGAGTTTGTTACGCTTCGTATGCTCGTGTTATTGCGTGCCTCTTCATCGCGTACCGTTGTCTCGTGAGCGTGTCACGTGTCTGAGGCGGGGCTGAAGGTAAGGTCAGCGCGTTTGTAGCCTGGCGGCCTAATATAGCATGTTAAGCTACATGCGAATCAAGAGTGAGACAGTGTGTGACTTTCCGTCCAGACAGCCATTTTCTTGAGACTCAGTAACCTCGGGAGATTACACAGGGCTGTCGTTTCACGGTGGGCAGAGTGCGTGGTCGCGTAACAGTCGTTGGTAATATGGTAGACAGTGAGACACGGTGTGAAGCTACGTGGTCACATTTGGAGTTTGCTAACGTGAACCAGCGTCACAGTCTCTACACGCCGACACTGTCCCAACAGACAACCTGACAGGTGTTTTTCACACTTGTTAAGAAGGGGGCTTTGCTGTTACCTACTTCCTCCCGAGCAGAGATGGCTTGAACAAAAAATATTTGCTGCATTAGTCATGAAATGAACTCTGAATGTTCTGCTTTTTGTCTCCCTAAATACTCCCTAAATATTAAGAACAGTGTGATAAGCAACCAAGAGTGAAAGTTAACCCAAGGTCTTAAAGCAAATTTAAAAAAGGATTTCGAAGTGCAATGTATAAACATTTCAGATAAATGGAATCTCTACAGGAGCAAACTCTTGCATTGACTCTTCTGTGACTTCACGTTCACTTTCTACCAGGTACACCCTTTGATAATTATGGTTTCAGCATGATGACCAGAATTTCTGGCCCATATGACCTTTCTAACATTGTAGATACGGTTGCTGTGTCATCCTATTACAAAGTTGCTGTCTCTCTCACGCCAGTTCCTTCATCGCATGACTTCTGCTCCCCTTTCCCCAGGAGCCAGGGTGTCCCCCCTCTCCATGTGTAGTCTCTAATGGGCGGCTGGTCTCGCTGTGCTGTGCTGGGAGCTGTACCGGGCGCTGCTCCGCGCAGGGGGCGTCAACTTCAGCACACTGACCGCAATTACTATTGCTGCGCCGTGGCTCGCGAGTTTCGCACGCTGCCAAGCCCTGACACTACCCGAAGCCAAGGAGGACGCACTGAGGAGGGGCCAGTTCTTCCTCAAAAGCCGATTGGGTGGGCTTATGTAGGGGGAAAAGGGTCCCGGGGTCATCTACAGGTGGGTTAAAGGTCATCTGGAGGTGCATCACCCAGGTGGGTTTCCAAATAAGAAAATATTCTTCATGGGAGCAGTGACATTGTTTAGCTTTAGACATTTTTGTGTGGGATGGTGGACTGTTCAGTTTTGCTAGGATAGGACAAAGATCACAGGTCATGAGTAAGAACACGTTGACGTACATGTAACAGCCTCTTTGTTTGCAGTCGTAGGATGGCAGGGGTGGAATGGAGACCGTAAAGGGAAGAAAGATGACAATGGGATTGGCACAGCCATTGACTTTCATGCTTTCCAGATGCCAAGCTTGTGCTGGGAGTGGGAGGAGCAGCCATGCTTGGCATTGCAAACGCTTGCTGTCAAAAGAGTAAGTAAGGGGCGATTTATCCCCAACGTTTTATTTTTTCTTCCCAACCCTTTCACTGACGTGTCTTGATGATGAGCGTCAACATCCATACCAACGTGAAAGGTGTGCTCGGTAACTCTTTGTCGTGCAGATGTACGACCGTGCCATAAGCGCTCTCCACCAGCCCCACCAATATTGAGCCGACGGGAAGGAGAAGCTGGGAGGAGCCCGCCTGGATGGGTTCGTCACCACGGGTCCTGAACCATGACATGAAGTCCACAGTGAGCAGGTCTCTACAGACTCTGCCCACTTCCTCCACCATGCTTTTGAACCAGGTAAAGGCAATTTTTTCCCTTTCTTTCCATGTTGTAATATGCAGTATTGATCTGCTTATTTTTGTGGTTTAGACTTTCAGCCAGCTGTCATTTATTTGTTGACAGACCGCCTATCTGGAGGATTCTTGCTCTTCCTTTACAGTGGGTGTTGGCTCCCTGCAGTGCTGTTGTTAGTCAGCTAGCTGTTTTATATTAGTTTTGATATGATGTAGTTAAACCTTTTTTAATGGTATACTTTCTCAGATACTGTAGAAGTGAAATTTAGTATTCATAATTTGAAAACAAACTCATGCCTCATGTCTTTTACTTTGCCCACTAACTCCTTTTTCAAAACGTTCAATTGCTTCTAATCTCCTCAGACTGTATGCGTAGGGCCGTGGGTCGAGCTGCTGTGGGAGGCTGTGGCGCCACTCAGTCAGATTGCAGCGGGCCCGAATGCGTCTGTCCCTGCAGGAACATTTGTGGGAGTTCTACCAAATAATGTAAACATCCCTTCTGAGGAGCAGGCTGTGGCAAGGAGGGCAGCGTTGGACATCCTGTGCCGAACTCAGAGTGTTCCTTCATGCCAAACTGCCTGACATGCCCTCTCAGAGAGATGTACCTGAGTGGCAGTCTGTATGATGACCTGCAGGTAAGAGGTTGCTTACATTTAGACAAAGGAGTCTTCATTTGAACTCCAAGCCAAAACTTTACTTTTCGTCTCGCATCCATTTGATAGTTGCTTCACTTTCAGAAAGTATTTGGTTTGTGAACTTCTTCAGCCTGCCATGCTTTTCTCCATTTTATCACCTCCTTCCATCTTTTAGGTGGTGACGAGCGGACCACGCCCAGCTCATGGTGCCTCTTATCTTGGAGAAGAACCTGTGGTCGTCCATCCCCGGGGAGGACACCATCATGAAATGTTCCAGGTTTCTGGCTCATCCGCAGGGAGAATTTGGAGTATTTCCACGGAACAGCAGCTACTGGGACCGCTGCATGGTCGGAGGTTACCTCCTCCCCTAAATCATGTCCCTTGAGGTCTTTGACAAGGTTGTGGCTGGCTCATCAACTGGCCAGCTATAGGGACTGTGCTCGATTACATAATTCGTCCTGTGGTTCCCTCCGAAAACACTGACCCTGGAGGTGCAGTACGAGACGGACCGAAACTGTACGTGACTCCTACCATTGCTTGTGATGGAGGACGGAACCCTCGCTGATTGCTAAACCACACCGACTTGCCGCAGAGCGGCACGAAAACCTGTGGCGGCAGAGCTTCCGCGTGCCTGAGACGGCACGACTCAGGGCCCTGGACCAGGAGGACGGAGGCTGCCGATGCGCCTGCCTGAAGCTGGCGAAGGCCGTATGCAAGCTCAACCCTTCCCTAAACCGGCTCAATGCCAGCCAGCTCACCAATGCCATCTTGTTGCTTTGCGAAAAAGAAGGCGACTGGACCCAGGAGGCACTGGCCGACCGATTCCTGCAGCTGCAGCGAGCACTAGTGGGACATTTAGAGGCAGGGAGGCTGCCTTGTGCCCTCAGCCCTAAAGTTAACTTATTCTGTGAACTGACACTGAACAGGAAGTGGACGAGCTGGGGTATACGCTCTACTGCGCCCCTCTCGGAACCCGAGGAGCTGCTGAGAACTGCTGTGGCCCAGCCGCCCCATCCCTGACGACCTCGTACAAGAACATCACTACACAGCAACGGGGCATCGACATTGTTTTGTGAGCAATGGTGACCTTGAGCCATAATAAGGTTCCTGGGGAGAAAAAATAATAAAAAACAGCATGGACTCATCCTTGGTCTCTTCAGTCTTAAATGCCATCAGTGAGAAAGTGTGTGACACACACACACACACACACACACACACACACCATAGCAGTTACTTAGTCTTGAGATCCGTGGGAGCCTTGACATAAAAGCTGTGGGGTGATCATGCCAATACTATTAATCTTTTTGAAAGTGAAGGCCCATTGGAGCTCTTACTAAAGCCGTTGTATTAATGAAGTTAAGAGTAGACATGCGGTTCGGGTTCTAATGAATTGGGATGGAGGTATGGAACGCTGCATTGGTCGGCTCCATATCAAAATGTACGCCTCCACCATCTTTGAGCTTTTTTGAACCCGTTGGAGATGTGTCAGGAGGACAGACGTGTTAAATGTCGTTAACTCTGTTTTTAGCCACTGTGTCAAGGGATGGCGTGTGACGTTGATTGTGTGTATGCCAACCCAAAAAAGCGAATAAATTGTTGATCTGCCCAAAGAGACAAGTAAACCGTCTTTTCATGCTCCTTTTTGTTGAAATAGCGCTCGTGGTCTGATAGAGTTCGGTTTGAAATCAAGGTGTTTTGAATAGCTTCATTAATACATTGGCTGTGTTCAAAATGTGTGCTTTCCATGTTTCCAGGAACCTTTGGAGAACACAGGCTGTGATTGGAATGTGTGCGGCTTGCATGTGTTATCTACATAATCTAGAATCAAACCAGTGAATATACAATGAGCTATATGTTGTCTATTCGTACCATTTCCCACCGTTGAACTATGAATCGGATGCAAAGTTCGAAACGTACCACCATTTATGGAAACGTCTGATGTGTGATTATGAAACGTGAACAGCGCAGCGCCACCGTTTTCTCTCACTTATTTTAGTGCGAACAGAAAATGTTTTCGTGTGACTGTCCGTCTAATACAGAGCTGCTCTTTGTTTATGAAGAGGAGGTTTCTTCTTCAGTCTCATTTGTTGCTTTGGTGCACAGGTTCAATATGCTTTATCTACGACCTCCATCACAGGTTGTTTTGCACTGTCAAATGTTAGTAATTGTTCGAAGATGCCTCAGTAGGACATTCTAAAAGTGCTTCAGGTTTTTGCGTTCATTTAAACATTACCCTTGATCCTCACTTCAGTTTTTCAGCATCTGTCTCTGCGCAGTTTGATGAGACCACAGACACACTGCTGTAAACACGGAAATAATGTTCACGGTTTGGTGAAGTCCTCTCAGTATTTACTCCCTGGCCTGATTGCAGTGAGGGCACGGAGCCTCTGTAGTTTGGTATCGGTGTCTCTGTTCAAATATCAAATCCACATTGAACCTGATTTAATGTAGAAGCGCCCAGTCTGTCTGGAGTAGGTCACCAGACCCGGATTAGTGCAGTCAGCGAGGCCATGACACACAGGACAGGAACAGCATGACCTGTGGTGAAGATCACGACTAGCAGGGAGGTCCGGTCTAAGTGTATTGTTAATAGATTACAGGTGCTACTCAGATCCTTTACGTAAAAGCAGTTTTGATGGCCGATGTTTGGGTCAGTTTGTCTGTTTCAATGAATGCCCTGAAACCTGTTGTCCGAGATAGAACCACATAGTTGCTTTTTGTTCACACTTTTAGCCTTAGAATGACAAAATAAATGCAGCGATATGGAGCAACTTTCTCCCCCCGGTCCCCAGTTTGTATAGTGTGCAATACGGAGGGAGGGTTTTGGGTTGTTTATAGTCCGGTCGGGCATTCAGTTAAACAATCATCATCCAGATAATAACGGAGAAACCAACCGGTGACTATTTTTGTATTTATTGTACATTTGTAACCAAAAATAAGAGCCGACTATTTATTTGCATCAATTCAACGTGTAAAGCGTCACTTCTTGTGATTCATTAAGTGCTTTGTTCTGGATGTGATTTAAAGTGAAGCCACAGGAGGTCTTTGTTTGCATATTAAGTTTATGCTACAAATCGCTGCTGATTTGTAATATTGTTGCAAAACAAAAACACAAAGTAGATCACTACCTGTACCTTGTGGAATTCATACTAGCCATAGTCTTTGTTGCATGCTATGTATTTTATTTTATTTTAGTTCAGCTCTAGTTGAACCCTGCAGCACTTTGTATACTTCATTAAAAGTTACATTCTGTAGGTTTATCTGTGCTTGTTTTTCTTCTTCTACAGATTGAGTCTGAAAGACGGAATGTCAGTGTAAATGAATCCATAAAAAATTTGACATAACTTTTATTCAGTCGGATTTGGTATAAAATCCACATAGGTGAGATACCATCAGTAAACACAAGCAGCCCCAGTTATAACATCCATCGTTAGACATTGGCAACTGGGAATGAAACTACATTCCAACTCAAAGCTCACGTTGCATTTGTTCCGCCCAAGCATCTATATTACAAAAAGTAAACGGCACAAGATCTCAAAATGCATAGGTATGATTAAATCCTGCCATATCGGAAGATGAAGCTCTAACCGAAAAGTGCAATAGAGTTAAGCCGTCCCTTTGTTCAGTGGGACCAAACATCCAGCCTACTAAATGTGTTGATGGACATTAATGCATAATCCATACTTGCTCATTAATGCATAATCCATACTTGCTCATCAGCAGCCATATTGTCATGGAAACCTCATTATTCCAAGCAGATGTGAGAGATTTACGCGGCGAGCCAGGTCCTGCGGTGATATACAACAGCAGCCACTCTATGCTTTTTTTATTGCTGCAAAAGAAAATAACACAACAACTTACGATGAAATTTAACTTTTGCTTGGAATACACACGGCGTCCAGTCAACTACTTGGCCGGGGCGAACCCCACGCGGTCGGCAGCCCTGTCGAACACGGTGTAGTACTTCCCGATGAATACATCACCCAGGATCCACAGGGGCCCGGCTGGAGGCGGGATATCCATGGCCATGAAGCCCGACAGGCAGATTGATACACCCTTCTGAGACCCCTGCATCAAATAGGAGAGAGGCATTTTCAGGTTTGAAAAAGATACTTGTAAAAAGATTGGGCCACACGTTTAACCCAAGTCTGAATACAGTACTGCCATGTTCACGTGTGCATTGAGAGAGAGAGGTGTTGCTCCTCTCCACATTGACCATATAGAACGAGTTTCGGCTGATTTTGTCCCCCATCGCCAACACTAAGGGACAATTAGAGCGACCAATTCTTTTTTCCAAATGGATTTAGATGTCAACCCATTCAAGACAAACTCTAGTTACATAGATACACTTGTACAATCTAATGTGAGGGGTTGTATCAATACACCAAAAGGAGATGGGATATTAAAAACCTCTCAATATAACACAGACCAGTACATCAAGTCCATGCCTTAAAACACTAATGTGCGCCAGCATTGACACTGCCAGAGAGTGTCTATTGAAGTGACTCCCAATGAACTCCAACGCCCATGTTCATCCCTACGGGACACCGTGCCATGTGACTCATTGAGACATTTTATAATACAATAACAGAGGCACTCGATGGCACAGAAGAATAAGCACGAGGCGTTTGCTTGTTGTAAAAATGATCAACGAATACATGGTTGGCTTTGGTACGCTGTTGACAAGAATACAAATATTAAAATGTTAAAATATTAAATTGCCCGACGCTGGTATTGGATTGCATTATATTCTGGATATATTATCAATATCTTCCAAAGACCCTCATGTGTGCATTTATTGACCCTGAAGGGGGAACACAACCTTTTAATTTGTTTAAACAACTCGCAGGGACAAAATTAAAATGTCCTCCCTGTGGGACTCTACCTTCATGATATAATCTTCTCCGGTCAGGTTAAACATCTTCCCTCCAATGCTGAACGAGACGGCTGGGAGCGATGGGATCCTCTTGCAGTCGATCCAGTACTAGAGCAGAGGGAGAGGAGAACGTGCTGAAAGGGTCTAAAGAGAAAATAAAAGGGACAGACCCAAAGTGAGCCAGTGCTCCGGGGAAGGTTTGAAAAGTTACATCTGGGATAGCAGAGTGCACCTTGAGGTCTAGGGGCTTTGTTTTCACACTACCTCTCCCATCAGCAGGGGCAGCGCTCCGATGGCTTTGTGCAGCGCCCGGACTTCCTCCACGGGCCCGACAATTAAGGAAGTTCCCGTGTCGACAATCGCCTGGCAACCAGCTTTGCAGAGAGTCAGATGGTTGCCGACGTCAACTCTGCAGGGCGGGGCGAAAAGGACAAGAGGCATCACAAATAAATGTTTCAGTTACATGGATTGGCAATATGAGAACTGCGTCAATGACCAACACAGAACAAAGTGAGCCTTCTTTATTCCAGTTCCCTGTAACAATAACAATAATTATAACAATAATAGCCACACAGGGTTCTTTCTCACCCGCTCATCTTGATCTGCCAGTAGGCCTTTCGTGTGACATTGACGTAGTGCAGGTCTCCGGTGTAGTACTGAGGGTTGGTCCCACCCAGCACCAGCTCTCCTCCTACTGCTGCTGTCGGGTCTCTAAGAGGCGGGGTGGGGGTGGACAGACATAACTTCCCCAACAGTCCCATAATGTAACACAACACCCCCTCTGACCAACGATTCTCCGGCTGACCGATTAGATTATTATTATTGATATAATTCACGCCGGTTCTTCCACGCTGCTTCAAGTCAAGACACCGACCTGCTTATGTAGAAAGAGAAAATGTTCTGGGGCAGCAGCTTGGCAGCCATGGCCGTGTCAAACACCGGGGTGACGTTCATTACTGATATGGAGGGGTAGGCCATGCCCAAGACCCCATCGAACCGGCCCACTGCAAACGTGATGCCGGGCTGCTTCACCGCTTCCCCAAACTGCTGGCCAGCAACAGGAAGTCCTGCAACCTGCATGGAGAGGCGGCAATGGGAATAGAAGAAGAAAAAAGAAGAAAAAAAAGAGTGTTTTAATGAATTAATAGGAATGGCGTGACCCCCAAAATTGAGGAATTGCAGTTAAACAGACGAGCGCATGTGAGTGTTTTTCTAACTCACGGAGACAGTGTCTCCGCTGATGAAGCCAGACAAGCTGCCCCGGCCGTACCGGATGGAGAACGCTGTGCCGTTCTTCACGAATGTGCTCGACTTCTTCGAGTTGTAGCGACGATGGAGCCCTAACGAGAGAGCACAATCCATCAAAATGAGATTGTACAGTGTTTATGGATTCACTACACATAATGTTAGTGACAGTACGCCGCTAATAGTTTGAAAGCAGAGCCAGAGGGGTGCCTCCGCCCCGTACCTGAGTTAAACTGTGCCAGGTAGTTTGCTTGTTAGTATCAGAATCTTTGGATGAAGTGGCCGTTAACATTTCATGTTGGAAAGTTAAAAGGAGTACAAATTTTTTTTTATAAACTCTAAAGAGGCAACAAACAACTTATAAAGAGATGCAAAACTACTAAAATAATAGTTTTGTGTCTCTTTTAATCTGGAGGTCTTAGGAGGAGGGGTGGGGCCTTTTACTTGTATTTGGGGTTACAAGTTACAGTGATTTATCAATATTAGATTGTTTAAAGTTGTTTATTTGACATTATTTATTACACCGAATAATCAATTAAGCTATAAATCATGCAGTTAATTATCATGAGTAGAGTCATGATGTCTTGATGTGTCCCCTTCGTTGAATCTTTCAAAAGTGTCTATACACACACCTCTAAACATTAGATTAAAGTGATCGGCTGTTATGAAAGTCTTTTCTTTCATATTGTTAAAAGACATTTCGTTCAAAAGGTCACGGTTTGGTTTCACATCATTTTTTTAGGACACAGGGAAAGTCCTTGTAATGTTTGTGAAATATACTGTACGTTGTAATATTATACACTGTATTGTACTGAGACCACATTTATGCCAGAACGCTGATGTGTAAATTAAGTTATACATTCCTGAGGTTAGTTAGTTGTACATCCCTGAGGATAACCGTTACAGGTCATGGAAACGACAGACGCAACATACAGCTCAAATGTTGCACGCAAACTTCAGATATAAAAAGCAAATTCTAAAAAAGGAATAAGAAGAAGAAGAAGTGTGTTATTTTAGTCAGCGCCGCTGGAGCGGCATAGCGGCATAGCGGCTCTCAGGAAGTGGTCAACAGATGTAGACGAGTCACTCACAGCAGGCCACATCAAAGAAGGAGCAGTGGATGGAGGGCACCCAGAGGTTGGAGGAGCCGGTGTCAAACAGCACCGTGAAGTCCTGCGGAGGGGTGCCGATGCTGATGCTCCCATAGTACTGGGCCTGGGGGGGGGGGATACGACGACGAGACGGAGATCTGCTGTGAGACCACCACTACATCACCATTAAGTGCACAGGTGTAACTACAATATACAAATATTTCATCTGTGTTGTCCCCTCTGTTATTTACAAAAAAACACCTATGACACCTTGGATGTCCAAATCTAATCCATCATTCCCACTCAGCTGGAAAAGGGGGCTTTAACTAATTGAAGTGTAATGCATACATCCATGAAGTTAGTCAGCCTTTCCACGGGCACCTCGGCGGACGGGGCGCTGTCCGGCGCCCCGGGGCTCCTCGCTAAAGCCCGCAGCTCCTCCACCGACATCCCATTGTCGCTCATCAGGCGGCGCAGGCTTCTGGTTCTGTGAAGCGGCACTCTGCAACCAGATAACGCACTTATGGAATTTAGTGTCATCACGCGCGCGTCAAAAGACTTCCTTACTAGAGCGCGCCCGCGTCTATATTTCACGCGAAGTTTTAAACGTGTTTACGTGCGCCGGGGAGACCGTAGTTGCAGGTAAAACACTCGGAGCATAATTGGAAACACGTTGGGCAAACGTTACCGGAGAACCAAACAAGGAAGTTATCACACGCACAGGCGCGCATACATTAACTTGCATTCAACCACTTGTCTGTCGCTATGAAATCGTACAGGTTGTAATGTGACGTCAATATTAGCTGCACTCTCGTCGCTGAGTAAGAAGTATTTACCTGATTATGGCGGCGCTGTGGGCTATCAGCAGCGCCCCGATGACACTTAATATCTTCAGTCGTGTCATTTCTGTCCTCGGGAGAAATATTGCAAACTCTTTTGAAACGTTTCTGATTGTAGCGAGCGCACAAAACGCAGAGCACTATTTTAACCAACGCGCTCCGGTTTACTCGGCTCCCCCCTCCGCCCCGTTATGTGGTGCAGTGATTGGAGGAAAAGAATCAGTGGGGCGCTCCTATTGGCGGAAGAAGATGGCTCATCATGCCGCATCACAAACCGGCGGACTCGAGGGGGTCACGAGTTGTCTGTGAAAAGACTGATAGGGCACATACTAGCACATTGTGTTTGAAACTGCAGCTGAGGAAATATAATAGAAAAGGTTCTTTTCACAGTTCACTGAACACCTTTCCACAGAGAATGTCTAAACCTACAACCACACAGACTAAATCCTAGTGAGGAAGTAAGGAAGTAAGTACTTGGCCTCGGCTTTATCAAACTGCGGTCATGTGGGTCGGCGCTTGAAATGTAATGCACCTCTATTCATGGTGTTACGGTACGAGGGCTTGTACGGCCCAAAAGCACGGAGATAGACCCATTTCTCAGCAATAATTTCCTCACTTTCTTATAGTCACATACTTTCATATATAGTCAAAAACAACATTATATCAAATAATATTATAATAACATGTGAAGTTACACTACAGTACTGTTTTTTTTTATTGAAAGTCAGCTCAAATTCAATGATTATATTTATAATTTCACAATATTATAACTGTTAAATAATGCAACCCAATAGCATATTTTGTTAAACCTGGGGAACATGTTATATTTTCTTTGCTTAATCCAGAAAAAAAACACAGTGTAATTCCCAGTTTTACAGGGGGTTGTCTGCTTAGAGCTCCTCCGGGTAACGTCTACATAAGTGCATATGTGAAGGGGGCTTTGATGAACTTTAAACTGAATGTTCCTTTTGACTAGCTTTCCTCCCATTTACCTTCTTTATGCTAAGCTGACCTAACCCTCTGCTGGCTCCAGCTATATATTTAGCGTACAGCCAGGAGAGTGGTATCAATCTTCTCATCTAACAAGCAACATTACCAAGATGTACAACAAGCTGAGCTCCCAGTAGGCCACAAACACTTGAACACTTTGGACTTCGCACTGAACAGCACTTACTTTAGCCCAGTTGTGCAATACTAATACGTTTAAGTACTTTTTAATTTTTAAATTTATTTTATACACTTTATCCACTTTATTCTATTTCTACTCTGTCTGTATATATAATATTCTTCTTGTTTTTTACTCTTTTATCTTATTTCTGTTATTATACTACTTGTTTTACTTATTACTGTGAGCAATGCTGCTGTAATCCTGTAATTTCCCCACTGAGGGACTAATAAAGGATTATCTTATCTTATCTTATCTTATCTTATGTTGATTAAAATGTATTAATTTAACATTAAACTAAATATGTCACTCAGTAACATGCAATCACGATCCAAACAACAGCAAATACCAATTCAAGATGAGTCATCCACGGAACCACGTCGGCCTTTCTGAAAAGCTCATGACAAAGCCTGCAAGCATTCGCGGAGAACATCGCAAAACAGACACTCCCTTAGCCTGTTGAACAAGTTATTACATTCCAAACCGTTAAAACACAAAGACTTTGACATTAAGACTGGTATACACACAAGAAATCGACACACACCGTGCATCACCATCAACCAGAGTACGAGCTGTTCAGAAAAGCAGGTCCCCCACAAGGTAAACCACTCAACTTCAGGGTTACCTTAGAGTTACGGGTGGTGTTTGGCATGTCGTGGTGATGGTGTTTGGCATGTCGTGGTGATGGCTACAGCCAGGGTAAGCCTGCAAGTCATGGCTGTAAGTCTATCAAGTGCCTGTGGAGAGGTTTTGTTAAAAAAGAGGGTTCACCCACACATTCTTTATGACAATTTATGGCCTAAAGAGAGTGAAGGCATGTACAGGCATGGAGCAATCGTTGGGCCATTTCTTAGGGGATCCGTAAATAAAGGATCAAACGTAACAGTGAAATAAAGAGGCCCGATAAGTGATAAACATGATGGTACGAATCAGCTCTTTCTGTTGTGTATGAATAGTCAAATATGTCTTTTTATAAAGGAGTTGTGCCTAAAGGATACAGACGCTAACTTAAGAAGATGTATCATTTCACCTCTCACATTCAGAGATTCAGAAACACACGGCTAAATCCACATGCATGCAGTGGTGGAATGTAACCAAGTACAACTTTGAGGTACTTGAACTTTACTTCATAAAAAATATAAATCCACTCATCAATTCTGATGTATTTTTAAGGATTAAGATACCTGTATAAAGTTGAAAGGAGCCCCATATTTACCAGCTGCAACATTCGTGATACTACTGTAATTAATATGTTTCTATTGATGTTACATTAATATACTGCAAAGCCCAAATGTTTCAAACTGAATTTGCGTCCATTGAAATGTGTAATAAATGAGAAGCATCAATTACAATGCAGGTGGATTTAGCCGTGTTGGGTGTGTGGGGTTTCCTGCATATTGCTTTTGTAAACATTAGGTTAGGTTATTAGATTAGGAAAACGTCAAAAACTACGTTAAAAATGAGGAAATACGTAGCACTAAAGCACGACATCAACTGACATTAAAAAGGCCTTTAGGTCTGGTCGTCAGGATCTAATTCTTCACTATTACAGAATTCAAAAAACATAAATTAAACAAGGGATATATGTCGTAACCATTCACTTAAATATGTTTAGGGGTTTGAGTTGCTGAAGAGCAAATATACAATGTATTGTTTGTATGTATTCATGTACAAAGAGAAGGACAGCACAGTGATACAGTGCATAGATAGTATTCTTAAACCAATAACTGAATGTCTGGCAGCCTTTGCTATTATATAGTTCTACTATCAGACAATTAATTTATTCCACTATTTAACCCCATAGTTGCCCAAACCCCCCAGGACAAAGGGCCCAATGAAGTCCACTATCACCAGCTCCTTTGACGTCACACAGTTGGCCTACGAAGACCCGGAGGAGCCAGTGGTAAACACGAGTTCCCGTTCCAAGCGGTTCATCTGAACGCATTACTCACTGTGTGGTGTTCGGTGTGTCCTTTTCCTGTTATCGCCTTTGTTTTGTCTTTAGAGGGAGAGAAAAATAGAAATCCTTGAGCTTGAATAGACTTGATGATTTCCCTTTGAGCTTTCTCTTATTCTCTTATTATTGAGCTATATTCTCATGCACTACTAGAAATGTTGCTTCACTGATGTTGTTGTTTTATCTTCAGCCGTCTGTCACAGATGAAAGCCCGTCAGAGGTTAAAGTCAAGCCTGTGCCTCGTCCCAGGTCGAGATTACAACCAAAGTCTCAGTGCAAAGACAACAACAACAGTGTTTACTATGCAGACACAAGCAGCAATACAGCCAATGTGCTGGTGAGTGGGGATACTGTCACAAGCATTAAGTCATGGTAGTGCGTATTAATTAGCATGCATGCATTTTTTCTTTTCTCTCTGTCATCAGCACTTCCCCATCGGTGAATATTCGTCAGACTATAAGAGGCCTCGGCCTCCCAGACCACCACTAAGCATGAGTATGATCTCCAGGAAACCCACAATCGACGCAGGCAATCCCTACACGACTTCAATCTCTGAGCCAACTGTGAGGGCACACACAAAATAACAAGCTTCATTTTATTCTTTAAAAGACTGCTGCGTGTGTGTCTTCTCACAAGATGCATCTTACGTCCTTAATCTCTCTGCTAGAGTCCTACTGAGAGAACCCCCTCTCCTCCCCCGCCGCGGCCCCAACACCCCCCTCCCCCCTCAATCGCTTCTAGAAGCTCTACAATGAAGCCACAATCTGAGGTAAATACTTGAGACACATCTGAATGGGATTGACATTCCCTTCATATATATATATATATATATATATATATATATATTAATATGGTTTTTATCACCTGCAATGTGTTCAATAATGTTTTTTTTTTCTGTCTTGTTAATATCTTGGATAGACTGATGAGAGTCAGCAATCCAGTTATTCCTACTTCAGCTTTATGCCACAATCTCCAGTCCCACCAGCTCTCTCTGATGAAGAGGTGAACCTCTGCAAGTCTGGTAGTACAAAGGTAAATTGCAAGCTAAAGGTTATGCATTATGGACTCATGAGTAAATATTCCTAATCTACAATCAACAGCACGAAAGCTCAGCAACATTGGAATATGTTGAATGTTTTTGTCTTGTGTAACCACTTTGTTACATCTTTGGTTTTCAGGCCGCAAGCGGCAAAGAGAGACCTGCGGTTCCACCTCGACCCGGTCGGTCCTCCCTATCCAGCTCTGCCTCTTTGTTTGGAACCTCGCCTACAAAGGTATGAGAGCCACCGCAGAATTCAGGTGATGAACCCTGACACAAAAGGTGCACAGAAACGTGTGCATTTATTATGCTGTCATAGAAAATAAGACTTCCACATGTTTTGCTTCTTTTTTCAGCCTGAAATGCAGATTTCGGTAGGGCCGGCCCAAGTGCTGTTTGTACACTTAACAGGAAGTACAATTCACCTTTGGTGCACCAAGTTGATTAAACAAGTGATTTCACCTATAAACTGAGACGATTGGTTGAAGAGTCTCCTAGACCTTTAAGTCAAATGCTGTGATTATCCTCTCTACAAAGAGAAGGCTCTCTTTTTAGTTAGTTTAGAAGGTCATTTTTAATGACAAACCCATTATCGTGTTGGGTGGACTATTACTTACTTAATTCCCTCCATTATTTAATTTAAAATATCAATCTAATTGGGAAGTCAAAATAAATCTGCCTCCTTCCCAGTCAAATCATTTCATAGCTTGAGAGCAAAGCTTCAAACACAACACAATATTTGTATTTCCAGAGCAAGATCTTCTTCCTGGAAGTGTGGAGAAGACACAAAACCATTTATGTATCAATGGTGTACTCTGTCTCAATGCTGTGTTTGTATCTTTGTGCAGTAGAGTTGATTAACAACAACATTTTCTTTGTTTATTACAGACCAGACCACCACCACCGTCCTTCTGCCCGCCTCCCCCTCCTTCATCAGAGGAACTTTTGGATTTGGATTCAGCGTACAGTAAGATCGAGCACCGTCCCTACCTGGACGTCCTGCCGGAGGACGTAGATAAGCTGGTGAGATGGAGATCACGACACGGACAACGTTTTGTTCTAATTCAATGCCGATCCATTAATCTGTGTCTGTTAAACACTCGCAGTCGCTCAGGAAGACGACAGTTGTCCAGTCGGTGTACTACTCTCCTTATCCACAGACCAGTGAGGATGCAGAGGTACAGCCTTTTATCAGTTTGGAATTGAGTTTGAGGAAGTTTCATGAATGAAATGTAATGTCTCCACGACAAATGTGTCTTGTAAAACAAAACTCCCCACATGAGAGGCCATACGAAGTATAACAATCATAGTTATACATCTATAATAAACAATTGGTGTTTACACAACAACCAACAGAAAATAAAGCAATTATGACTAAATTATACAAAATACGAATAAAAGTAAACAAGGGTGGATTCTGTGACAGATTTCTGATAGAAATATGAACTGTTTTCCTCAGGACATCAATGGGATGCTGAGATGGTTGAAAAGAGTATCAAGTAAGTGCAACATGTTTGCTTTCTAGATAGATATTGTGTTTTCTTGAAGCCTAAAGAAGCATCAAGTTGTATGGACTGCCAATAATTTGTACTCATTCATTCGAAAGGAAATGTGCAATAAATAAATCTGTCACCATGCAAAAGGGAGCATCCCAAGGATCAAATTGTTCGTTAGCTAATCCATCTCTGTGCTGTCACTCCAACAGAATCTGATCTGACTTCATCAGTGTACGGCCTCAGTATAGAGGAGGAAATGAGGTAACCACACAGAAACCATCATATGAATTCCTTCGTGTGCACAAGTGGTGTCATTTTTGTGCTGTTAGATCTGTTTTCTTGAGGGGGAAAACAAAAACTGCTTTGGAGCATGCAAAATATAGATAGCTACAGTTGAATAGCAATGAAAGTTAATTGAATAAACTATTCTAGAATCAATTGAACTGAATGAGACGGTTTTGTCGTCACTGACCCGTTGCAGATTGTTCTGCCAGGGGGCGATGAACGTGAGGAAGGCCCTGCGTCTCTACAACCTCCTCATGATGAAGCGCAATGAAAGCATGCGGAACATCATCACGGAGTTCAGCTCCATCTCCGACAACATGGACAAGATGAAGAAGAAGAGCAAAACCATAGACATCGCTGGGGGCACCACGGGTGCTGTCGGAGGGATGACTGCAGTCCTGGGTATCGCCTTCGCTCCGGTGACCTTGGGCGCCTCGCTGATTGCGACAGTGATCGGTGCTGGTATGGTGGCGTCCGCTGGAGGCATAGGCGCCCACGCTGCCAAGGCCAAGAAGGAGATTGTGAATAGGATGACAGTTGAGAAACTTGTATACGATTACAAGGCAAACGTTGTCGATCTGGAACACTGCCTGGGCTTTATCCTTGGTGGGATGAATGAAATTCAGAGGCACGACATTGCCAGGTTACAGAGGGCGGGAGCCCAGACGGATTCAGTGAAGATGGCTCACCTGTCACAGTTTGTGTTAAGCAATAAAATAAACCAGAACGGGGGGACTTCTCCTGCTTACACATGTGGGATGTCGTCGGAGAGACTGCTTCTGGCTTTTGCCAACGAAATGGATCTGTATTTTAAGGGGAAGGACAGCCAGAAGCTGAAGAAGTCGAGTAAAAGCAAGTTTTCGGGCCGAGTTCGCCTGCTGGCTGAAAATCTGCAGGAAGAACTGCATAACCTGAATCGTATGTGGGAAATGTTTAGTTGAAATGAAGAGAACACATAACTGTGTGTGTGTGAGTGTGTTTACGTGTTCATGTGTTTGTGTGTGTGTGTGTGTGTGTGAGCGAGATATACAGAGTGAAGAATAGATTCCTTATTTTGTATTTGAATACACATTTTATATTGTGATAGATATTTATATATTTGGATTTATGTGTGACTACTTACAATATCTACTATTTAAAGAAAGTTCAAGATTGTTGTTGAACTATCATTCATGGCTGTGATAAATAAAAACGTCTCTTTATTCAAATAATAGTGCTCGTACCAGTGATTACTTCTTAGGACGTCAGTAGAGTATGCGCTGTATGCGGAACACATACAATGGCGGAGTGATAAAGTGGGCAGTGCGGAAGGATACCTCCAGTCATCGCTTGAACTATATCAAGACCGTGCCACAACACGCGCCATCTTCTTTTCCGAGAAACAACAAACGAAGTAACATCATTGACGAACATCGCTCTATTGGCCGAAATGGCAGTGTAAAAGTGCGCCGCTACCCAGCCGCCAACAAAACAGTGCATCCAGCCAGTGCACTGAGTCACCTCCAAATCAGAAACATGTCGTAAGTATTATTATTTTCTTTATCGCATTTTGTCGATGACAGCGCGCGGGCTACTGTGTCCGCGCGCCTCAGCGGCCCGTCGTTACCGAGAGCACGAAGCTGTATCGTATATAATTCCAGTTTAAATGAGTTTGACATTTACATATAATTACTTATTCTAAAGCGTCGTATGGTTTGATATAATGACGTGGGGCTGTATTGTAATTCAGGGTTAGATACTGACATGAAGTAAAAGGTGTAGTCAATACGAGATGTTACAGGTTGTATTTGAGTCGATGTACCGGGACCATTAAAGCCAATCTAGTCGTTAAGGACTGAGTTTCTACGTCTGTATACACCGTCGGTGTTGCTGCCACGAGTGCCTGCGTGGCGGCCGCTCGTTTCCTCTTTTGTGTCAAAATGGCGGCTTCGTGTCGGCGTATTGAGAACAAAACGTGTCTGTTAATGGCGAGGGAGGACGTCGTGGGCGTGGCCTGTGACCCTGTCTGAACGCGGACTGACGTCAGAGTCACAAGACTGGCAGCTGGGTGGGAACACGTGACGTCTCGCAGGTGCACTGCAGTGATGGGGGCAGTGTTGCGCCAGAAATGGGATCTGCCTTTTTCAGATCGGAATCATTATTTTCACACCGACACTGTATTAGTGCCGAGTAACTATTGTCGTCATTGTGGATACATCTGTCGATTATTTTCTGTATAAATGGATTGGTTGTGTGGTCAATAAAATGTCAGAATTACCCCCTCATACTTTGTTTTGTTTACTTCTCAAATATATTCAGTTCACTATTAAAGAGGAGGAAAGAATGTTTATAGGCTTTATTAATGTAAGTATGTTTATACAAGTTTAGTGTTTCACCACAACTTTGTCATTTCTTTCCCTATCCTCAGGTCCTATGTGGAAACCCTCACTGCTGCGGCATTCGACAGCATAAAAGAGTTCGGAACTATCCTATCCTCTTCGCACACTCTGTTCGTGACCAACAACAGCCACTATGACCACGATGATGACAAACTCACAGTTTGGCCTGGAAGACATGGAGGCCCTTCTCTGGGGACCTTCCTCTCCCATGGCTGACGCCATGAGCTTCTCAACTTCACGCCCTGACCAAGAAGAACAACAGAAAGGAGGGAGAACCTCATTGGAGGGCGACGCTTCCCCTGCGTCGCCCCTCACCTCATCGCTGTCCTCTTCCTCCTCTCCTCCTCCCTTCTACTCTCCGCCTCCCTCGCCACCGGCCGTCCTCCTCCAGGGGTACAAAGCTGGGATGGAGTCTGACCTGCTCTCCCTCCCCTGGTTGGGCCACCCTGGTCAGCTGAGACAGGCCGCCTCAGATGACCGCAAAGGTAATGACTTTGTAAAATACTAATCAAACTGCAATCTTTTAAGAACCCTTATTAACACATTTGAAACATGAGCACCATCTCTTAGTGTAGACAACCAGTGTAATAGGAATACAGACAGCTCATTAATATACTGCCTCATTTGCCTCCACAGAGGATATGTTCGGTGACCTGGACTGGATGGCTGAGAGGGTGGATCTGTCCGAGTTTGACCTGGACTCTCTGATTGGCTCATGCAGTCCTACTGAGGAGTCCCCGAGCTGTCCAGAAGACCTCCTAGCCTCCCTGGGTTGCCCCATGGAGCTTGACTCCCTCCCAATGCCCTGCTTCTCAACTCCTGCTCTCTCAAGTCTCCCCTCTGCTTCTCTTCCAAGTATACCTCCCCCAACCCCTCTGGTCAGCTCCGATCATTCTGTCATTACAGTGGATGAGCCTGAATCCTACATTGACGTACAGGATTGTCCCGGCTTTCCCCTGCGTGTCCCTGAGCCACAACAGGAGCTGGAAATCAAATCTGAGCCCGCTTCTCCAGACCCCCCATCCCCCTTGGTTGATTCTCCCTCCTCCCCAGCCTACACCCTCGACTTGGGCAGTGAAGTTGACATCACGGAGAGTGAGGTGAAGCCAGTGGTAGCTTCAGTTTTCCCGAGGCTTGTACTCTCCCTCTCACCGACCAGCATCGTCCTTGTCCTGGCTCCCAAAAATGAAATCGGGATCACCACCACCACCTCACAAATCGTTCATTCCTCCATAAGCAGACCATACCCAAAGCCCACATACAAAGCTAGTCCACCATCTCCCAGTGCCCCCAGTGTCAATGTTGAGTCCCCCCGCGATGCAGATGGAGAAGCAAGGGCTACTTTGAAGGCCCCCAAAGCCAAGAAACTGAAGAAGATGGCGCAGAACAAGACGGCCGCCACGCGTTACAGGCAGAAGAAGAGAAAAGAGCAGGGTTCACTTCTTGATGAGCATGGTCTGCTGGAGAGGAAGAACCTGGAGCTGACCGAGAAAGCCGACTCCTTGGCCAGGGAGATAGAGTACCTGAAAGAGCTGATGGAGGAGGTGTGCCAGGCCAGGACACACAAAGGTCTTGGTGCTGACCCCTAGTGGTCGGACCTATCAACATATATTGTGTGAAAGCAGAAGAAAGATTTTATTTAATACAAGCAAGTATAAGTAAAGTAAAATGTTTTCTGTCCAAACAGTAAGTCTTGGATCCACAATTTTCTTCAGAATACCGCTGTTCCTTTTTTATATATATCAAACACTGGTATTAAATTATAGAATACTTTTATCATGTTTGGAGTGGTTATATGGAAACAAGTATTTTCCATTCAGTATATAAACTTGAATTTATGTCTAATGTATGTAATTGTTTCTCATCGCTGGACTTCAGTAACCTGCCAGTATGATGTATTTTAATAATTGTGTATTGTAGTATAACTGGACCATCTGTATTATAAATCTCTTAATAAAGAGTCTTACAATGAATGAGTCATTTGGTGTGATTCCTTCTGGGGCAACAGTAATATACATGATTAGCATCGCTTGACCCAAACCGTGTACAACTTCATAAATGCTAGTTAATAAGGCATATGGACACTACTGATCACATCGCAGGTTTATATTAGTAAAGCACGAATTCATGCCGCACCTAGAAGCTTTGTTCCCGGTCTGATGCGTAACAATGAGCTGGTGGATGTCCATCAACAAACTGGGATGAGGATAATGGAGCCGCATGACCAGCGGCGTGCTGCACACACGTATTCAATCAACTGACAGTCATGCGAACTTAAAAATGACTTCTCTGATAGAGCTGACTTGTTCTCGTGTGTTTTGTCCGTCTGCTGATCATGGAATTAGGACACTCGCTGAAGTGTACAGTGTGCATAAAATACTCTGATGCATTTGTCATGGGAGTCTGGGTGAATAGAAGAGCATGCGAGAGAAGGATAAAGAGAGCCTCGGCACAGCTTGAATAATATTACTAACAAAAATGTGTGCGTTGAGCCTACAACTGTCCCGGGCTGTGCTCTCTGTACTTGGTCCGGGCTTTCGTCCAGATAGCTTAGGGGTGATCTTTATCTGGAGGCACGCCAAAGTCAAGATGGTGCAGAGCCACTTCCAATAGGACAAACATTTCCTCCAGAAAAAAAGATTTGGCTAACTGCACATCCCACCTCTGCAAATGTCCTCATTTTCCAAGGGACATATTTGGTTTCAGTTGACCTAGAACATTGTAATCACAACTATATGAGTGATATTAAACAAGAGTATAGTAAACCAGAGGGCCATATTCACATGAAACATGGCAGAATAAAGATTAATAGCATATTCTCAAAAGGCCAGACTTTCTTTTCCTCAGTTAAGACAGTGACACACAGTATGAGGCATCCCCACAGAGTGCAGTATACCCACTATATGTACCAGCATTCCTTTGGCAAAGGAACCATCACATGGATTTGATAAAAGGTTATTTAACTGTCCGTGGGCTACTTTGTACTGCCTTAGCCTACATTGTATGATATAGTATAGAAAGATAATACTAAAGATGTATTATTTGACAATGGTTTTAAAAATGTTTTCACTCATGGAGAGTATTCTGTGGGTGTGATCGGCTTGCTACAGTGACACCTAGTGGCGGTTACGCGCAGCCGCTACTTCCACCACAAAGCATGCAGTGCACTTTGGAAGTAATTCAGTGGGGAACAAAAAACAACAGCAACAACCAGTGGTTAAATAATAAGACGAACGCCACGAATACACAGGAATATATCCATATCTTTTATTGTTGTCTGAGGATGAGCAAAGTACCGATGAATCACCACTGAGGAAGGGCCACACGGGAGGTAACATCACTTTGGCCACAGAAAAGTGGGAGAAGTTGCACAGTGCAAAACGCTTCGCTAAAAGCATACGACGTGACATGTTTTACACTGTAAATATACACGGCTTATACAATATATTCACAGGTGAGGCGGGACTCTAAGACTCCAAATGAATGTTTGAAACATTCTCATATCAAATTGTAAAGTCATGCTTTGTCACATAAAGTGCTGCGGTAGCCTAGGTCACTAGATGGAGCACAGGGTCAGTAAAGCGTAGGGGAAGCAGTGTCAGGGTTTCTTTTATAGGCTACATCATTTGTAGAAAATAAGGTTGTACAGCATGGCAGTTTGTATCGGTCACATATTATATATGCATTTATTTGTACCTTACAAGGTGTGAATATTTATTTTGTCCATTTTCTCTCTTTTTTTTTTTTTTTTTTGCCATCGTAAAAGTGTGATGTCATACCAGAAATCCACATGGACCTGCTCAAGCAAGAGTCAGAGGGAAAAGAAGTGAGGTTGCCTTCAACTCCATAGGCACTCGTTTATCTGCATGCGTTGTCTTAACATGCCTCTGAGAGCTGAATGTATATATATATATATATATATATATATATATATATATAGTATTTATTTTTTCTTCAAAACATCGCTATCGATGTCAGGAACAGATGTCTCACTGATGTAGAAAAGGTAGTAAAAGCCCTATGTGAGCTCGAATGGTTCATGAGGTTATGTTGTTTCAGTAGCATGCGGAAGCTTGATGTAGCCTATAGGACACCGCCCCGCCGCTTCGATGCTGAGGCACGTGGCTGAATCTACCTTCAATCAATACGCGCGCACAGTTTCAATTCAGCCAATTTCCTGCAACTGTCCCGAGCTCCTCGTTGCGCACAAGCTGGGCTCAGAACGACAGATTACTTCTGTGGATGGATTCACTTTGAGTTTTCTTTTATTTATTTTTTTTCTTCTCCTTTTTCTTTTTTTTCTTCAGCACGTGAGAATCCATAAGGAAATAATTACAGGCGAAAAAAGTGCAAACACAGACTCTCTCTCTCTCTTCTACTCCCAGCTAACTAGAGCAACTACTCAGCTCCACTCTGAATTTAATATGTGACTTATACGTCTGCAGTTTGTAAGCAATCAGCATTAATCAGCGTTTTTGCCCTGGAGGAAGCGATTCAACCCTGACTCCCTGAGCAGAAACTAATCGCATGTTAATGCCGAGAATTAAGCTCTCACTTGTGTCTCAACGTGTACTTTTATGATACCGCACAAACAAACTGCTCTCTGTTTTTTCTTTTCTTCTTCTTCACACACGATTATTGTTTGCCGGTTCGCTTTCACTCAAACCGTTTCCTTTGAATCCCTTTTTGATCCAAACTACTTCGAAGCGAATGACAGAAATGGCACTTGATGTAGAAGTCCAGTCCAAATTCATGACACGAGTCATCGGCCCTCCAACGACCAAGAGGGACAAACTAACGGGCCGGACAAATCGGACTGGTCACGATAACATTGTCTTCTTTTGGTTTTTCGATTTTTATGCTCTTAATTTGTATCGGTGCAGCCCGACGAGACGTAGTTACAATGAGGCGTGATGCTTTACTCTGCGGTGTTGGAACAGGGTCTCCCTAGCAGCAGCCGATACCTGTGTACATGCTCATGGACGGGGATCGAGCTCCGGCCCCTTGAAGCAGAAGCAGAATTTTTCTCCTCCTCTTGGGGGTCAGAGGAGAGTTTTGCGCTTTCATTCCAGTCCGGGTCGAGCTTTTTGCTCAGTGGTCGGTTCGGTTCGGTTCTAACAGAGCGACCCCCCCCCCCCCCATCCCCCCACCCCTCCCCGATCCAAGTCATTTGTTTCCCCTAGAAGCTCTTTGGAGTCGGAGCGGGGTGAGGTTTCTCTAGATGAGGTTTGAGTTACGTGAGGTGGTGTTTGGGCCTGTTGAAAACCAAGAACAGGGACAGAAAACGAGACCGCGTTCCTTTTAAGTGTGATCGTGTCACTGTAGCTGGCATCCCCGACAGTCATCCTCGGGCTCGGTGTTGTCAGAGGAGTAAGAGCTCTCCTCGCTCACTGTCAAACGCAACACAGGTATGTTAGACAGATGTATCATATGACATGTACGTGATTATGAATGTAATGCAAACAAACGTGTGTGACTTACACCACTCGGTCTGTATGGGCAGGAAGGCCTTGTCCCCGTTCTCTCTGATCATCTCCTCCATCTTATCCAGCAGGGCGGACACGCTCCTGTCCTTGCCAGGGATCTTACTGTCCAGGACGTGGTAATAGTTCCCGCAGAATTCCAGTAGTCTTTGCAGCTCCCTCCCGCCTCGGAGGATGTGCTCCTCGATGGGCGTGCGTCCCAGCCAATCGCCACAGCTGAACAGCACCATGGTGTGGAGGCACGCGCTGTCGCCAAACAGAGTCTCTATGTGAGCCAGGAGCGTCCGCCTCTTCCGGGCGGTGAGGGACGAGACGACGGGGAGGACCAGCAGCAGGGTGTGGGGTCCAGGTCGAAGGAGGGCGGCACCGCGCTGGGACTCTTGGCGGATGCGCTTCGGGGTTCGCCTCACCGAGAACCAATCCCAGCCCGGGGTGTCGACGATCGTGATCCGGCGACCGGACACGAGCGCCTGCCTCCGAAGGCACAGCTCCGTCTCCTGGCCCGACTCAAAGTACCGACGGCCCAGAATGGAGTTCCCCACCGAGCTCTTTCCAACCCCCTTCCAGCCTAACAAGAGCAGTCTCAACTCTAAACCCAGACAGAGTGAGATGTGGAGGGGAAGATGGTGAGAGAGAAGGAGAAACCATTTGGAATACGGATGTCTTTTGGTCTCAACTAAGATCTTGTGAGTTGATTAATCATCATTTTGGTCTTAGTCATCTCTCTTCTGTACCTAATGACCCTCTCACTTCCACACACTAATACACACTGACACTCACAAACACAGCAACCCCTCCTCCGTACCTCTGGGAGGTCCTCCGATCATCTGCTCCCTCTGTCGAGCGTGCTCCTCCATCCTCATCCTCTCCTCCTCCAGAGCTCTTCTGGCCTGCTCTTCCTCCAGTAAAATCAACTCGTTCACCTCAAAGTACCAGCCTGTGTGAGAGCAACAAAAAGCAATCCATCTTATTTTTAATTGGTGGATTCATTAATAATGCAAAAAATAGTACTTCATATTACTATCACGTGGTGTAAAAAACAAACCTTGGTTGTCAGTGATCATTTCCTCCACCTTCTCCATCAGCTCGGGTACCTGTGTGTTGTCCTCCGTGTCTTTCCGAGTGTTATCGAAGGCGTGGTACCTGCAGGTGGACGAAAAAACTATTTTTTTTAAAGGGGCACTTGTGAAAACAGTTGTATAATGTTTGAAAGTCACAATATTTTTTTGAATCGGCCCAAAATTGAATAACAAGTCACTGGAGTGCCCATTTAATCTATGCGAAAATCAAATTTGATTATTTTAAACAATCAAATGTGTCCAGATGAAGTCAGTCTATGAAAATAGTACTTTATCCACATTACACACAATGCCCCTTGACTGTTCAGTGGGAGCATGCAGTGGGAGGGTGCACATGCAGTAGTATTTTACTGTGCATTGTTTTTCCCTTTAAGCTATTTAACCACAAGATACTGTAATTATTTGTGATTTTCATTAACAGAGATTTGACACAGACGAGCTCCACTGGTCAGAGATCGATGGCTTATGAACTCCCACAGAGAAGAGAGAGAGCGGTAAAGAGGAACACCGTACCTGCTTCCACATCTCTCCACCAGCCACTGCAGGGCCTCTCCGGTGTTCGCTATGTGCTCCTCAATGAAGACCCCTTTGGTCAGCTTGTCCACCCCGGTGAAGACCACCATGGAGTACCTCCAGGTCCCTCCACCCAAGGCCCCCAGCTGCTCCTCTGCGGCCCTCCTCTCCGTGTCAGTGAAAGGCTGGGTGACCGACACCAGCAGCAGGATGGCGTGGGGTCCGGGAGGGCAGAGGATGGCCCCCATGCACGGCCCCTCGCTGTCCAGGCTGGGCGGGGGCCGTGTCGGGTTGTCCGACTCCGCACCGGCGTCGTCGTTGTCGTTGTCATTGTCGTTGTCATTGTCGTTAGCGTTATCGTTAGCGTTATCGTCGTCGTCGTCAGCTTCGGGGATGTCCTCCGGGTCACTGGGGATGGCCCATGGCGGGGTGTCCACCACGGTGACCCGTCGGCCGTAGATCTCCGTCTGGCCAACGTTGCTGTGAGTCGTCTCTGTCCCGATGTCGAAGACCTCGTCCCCGAGGATGCTGTTGGCGGTGGAGGTCTTACCAGACTGTGGCCCCCCCAGGATCAGCAGTCTGCGCTCAGGGGGGTGTCGGCCCCTGGGGTCCCCTGTTGAAACACAGAACCATTAGATTGGAGGTTCCTCCCAAGGAAGGGGTTGTTCATTTGTATTTTCTAATGACCTGTATCCTCTATTTTGTTTCAATCTCTTGTTGTATCTCTTTTTGGAGATGATGATTGTTCCCACACCAACACGTAGCCTTGTCCCTCTCATTTCTGTCCTCACTCCTTTCATTTCCTCTGCGCCCCTCTTATCTGAGCTCCTTGTCTCCTCATACCTCCCCTCCGTATAGCTGCCTCCTCTTTCACTTGTCCCCCTAACCTCCCTCCCATCATGCCTCCTCTTTGCTTTCCTCTGTCCTATATAAACAGATAATACAATAATTGGGAGGAAGAGGAGGAACCTTGGAGTCCTTCCAGAGAGAATGGGGTGTGGAGTGAACGTGATTCAGTGAAAGTTGGATGAAGAGGATAAATGCTTTGCTAAACGGCACCACAGAAGAACATGAGCATTCGGGAGGATGGCAACAGGAAGGACGCCTGCTCCGACAGACAAGAGGGGAGAACATAGGACGAGAGGGAAGTTTATTGATTCACCACTGCTGACACTTTCCATGTGAGCTGCTAAACACAGGAAGTTGACACAAGCAACAGTTTCCGAGTATGTTTTGTTCCAAACGTGAAACGGCTTGGAGGGTTTTTCACCCCTGGATGCTGTGACTGAATGAATAGCGGTGGGAGGGGGGAGGGGGGGAGGGGGGGAGGACCTGCAGCGAGGTGTGCAGCAAAGGATGAAAGCCCACTTACCAGTGTCAGAGGCAGAGGACACAGCAGCCATCTTGTGTGTAGAACCTCTGGCTTCCTCCTCCTCAGCCCCCCTCCTCCTTCTCCTTCTCGCCTCCACGGTGGATTCCTCTTCTTGCCTCTTCAGAAAGCGACGGATCCTGAGTGGCGTGCGGAAGGCTGGCAGCTCGAATGCTTCTTGGCTCTCTCTTTCACTCTCACCCTCATTCTACTGCAGTGTAGCTCAGTCTACCCTCTGTTCCCCGTGTCTACCCCCTGCCTCCCTTTCTCTCCTCATACCTCCTCTGCCATTCAACCTCTCCCCCTCTTTTTTTTTCCTCTTTAATAAAATCTATTATCCCTCCACACCACCTCACCCCACTATGGCTTTTTACCGTTCTTCCCTCTGTAGCTTCCCTCCCGGCTCCGTCTCTTGTCTTATTTATCAGTCCGAGCAGAGGGGACAGATTGTGCAATGCAGGAGACTGGAAGCCAAATCCTCCCCTGCAGCAGCAGCAGCAGCTCCAGAAAGATGTCTCGTCATTTACTTATTTTTTCAGGCAAAACCAGAGGAAGCTGTTCCTCCTACTTGCTCGTATCACACAGCAGCAGCAGCAGCAGCAGCAGCAGCGTGGCACTGTCTGCAGACTGCAGTCAGGAGGACAGATAGATGGAGAGACAGAGAGAGAGAGAGAGAGCGAGAGAGAAAAAGGGAGAGAGAGGGAGCACTATGTTCTCTGTTTACAGCTGGATGTATTCCCCAGCTGCTGCATCATGCACAAACACAACTATTTATGTGATGCCCGCAGACATTGAAACACTGTGAGGCAGGGTGCGGGGTGGATGTATGCTGCATGAATACATTTCAATATTGAAATATAAGACATGCAACCACTGCTTACGTAATACATACACGCTTCCATAAATAGCAGATGACTGTAAGACTGTTATCTAATTGCATTGAATTTGAGTGCATGGGAGCATATCTGAAGGGTGAACAATATAAAGGAATGAGCTCACGCTTGGCTCCTCAACAGCTACATTATGCACGCGACATGGACAGATACATTCACGGACCCGAGTCAAATCATGTAGAAAAGACGGTTAAATAATTATTAGTTGTTAGTACTTTTAAAGAAAAAATAACCACATTGATACATTTTGTTGTAAAGGCTGCTGACGTGACGTCACTTGCACGCACCGGGGCGTTGTTTTTACTCTGTTGCCTCGCAGCTGTTTTGACCAAAGCAATTGAAGAGCAATTAAGCGATGACCTCAGTCGAGCGAGCGTGCGCGTGACAAGTGTCGTACTCAGACCTCACGCCGTACGCCGACTTGTAGTGTCGTAAACCCAAAAAACCGCTCTCCTCTCCCACGTGACGCTGCTGAAGTCGGCGCGGCTACTTGAGAGGCTACTGTGTGTGTGTGTCCGTGTGGTTGCAGGGCGGACGCTTGTGTTTCAGCGGACACCACCTCGTCTTACAAACATGGAGGGAGCCGACGAGTACATGAAGTACCGTTCCCCGCTGGTGTCGAGGTACGCCAGCAAGGAAATGGCCTACAACTTCAGTGACAGGAAGAAGTTCACCACCTGGAGAAAGCTGTGGATCTACCTGGCCAAGGCGGAGAAGGTTTGACGAAGAATAGCAACCGTGATATATGTCCCTGCCGTGTGTTGGTGGATATGCACACCTTTTCATGCTTTAGGAGTCTTATGAACTTAAGTTTGCGACCTTCAGAGAGCCCTATCAAGTTCCATGCCCTAAATATAGTGTTACGGGGGACCCCCATTAAGGAGCTGCTTGCGTGGTTGTCAGGTCCCGAGCTAAGCAGAGTTAAGAACTGTGTGTACCCAATGTGTCATACAATAAGCAGAATGACAAACCGTTTTAGGCGAGGGGGGGCATTCATCATAATTGAAGTCTTTAAAAGGTTATCAGGTTTAATGTACACAGAAACCATGTGTACATATTGTTTAATCACATTTTAAGGAATGCAAATGAAAGTAATTAAAGTAGACACACATTGGTATTCTAGGATACCCAATACTACTTCTGGACTGTTCTTCCTGCATTTGGACACCAAGTACTGTGCCTGTGTTCTTTACTTTGATAACCAGAGACAGAAATACCTCACTGTCGGACAGGATCGAGCCTCCATTCTGAATCGGTACATTTGTTTAGTCAAATCCAATTAAACGCATTTGCATTCTTTGGAAACTTGTTGTCTTGGCAAAAATCTACAAAACATGAACGTGGGTTTGAACAATGCTTGGTTGCACTGGGGGAAGGCTGTGTCTGCCTTCAGGGCTTGATGGCAAATACCCTCCAAAACATTTTGACATTTAACTCTCAAACCAAACCGTTATATGATGCCTTTACGGCACAGGTGTCAAACACAGTGGCGGCTTGAAAGACATGATCGCCTTTTCTTAAAAGAATTTCATTAAAAAAAAATCCTGTGTTCACGCGAAAACGAGAAGCGAACTCTCGCGATGCTTTACTCCCCAGTTCTCCCATTATGAATTCCTTCATCAGTTCTGTGTCAGTGTTACACTAAGGTTGAACTGAGTGCTGCTTCATGTTTTTCAGTATTTACCTACTAATAAGGTAACCAGAAGAAAAGTTAATGTTGTATACTTTAATTTTTTATAATTACACTTGTTTAATTAATTTAGAGTTTGTGGATAAAAGCTGCTCCTCAAGACACTGACTTGTTTCCATCGTAACGTTGGTTGTCATAGATTCAGAGAGTGAGCCATAAGTTACATCTTTTGAGGCTTTTTTAAAACTACTTCTCACTAGACTTTTTATTTTATTTCATGTTTGTGCATGAAAGCACAGAGTATTTTTTTTTACTGAATAGTTATTTATGTTGTATTACCTTGTGTCCTTAAGATGCACTGTTGGGTTTATAATTGACTGTAAAGGGAATATTTCTAACTATTTATTTTGTGCACACTGTGATGTTCTTTACTATCTCAGGTTCAAACTGAAGCATCTTGTCATTAAATCAATTTGAGAAGTTGAAAATGTTCCTCGTAAAGTTTACGATCCTTCAGCTCATGTTTAGCACGCCGGCATCAAGGTTTATCCCAAAAAGAACAAGGTAAATTGATCTAAAACACAAGCTTTTAATTCCTCAGAGTGAATTCTGCATTTGGCATATCTAAAAGGGCAGATGTGGTGGGATGGGGGGGTTAATTAACTGCTGACAGACCCCCCTCTCACATGCATCACCTCACATGACCACACACTAATCAGGACTGATCAGAGTTAATCTGTTCTACATTTCCAGTGTTTTTGAGATGCTCTTCAGGGGGTTTAGCTTTGCTACAAGTTGGCGAGGCCTGTGGCGGCCTCTGTGTGGCTCGTGAATGAAAATAGCATCCAGTGAATGTCACGGTAACAGGAGACCGCCTCCCTGAGAGGCTGCGTGTTAATACTCCGACAGCCTAACCGCCGCAGCCTTTGTAGTGTTTTTGTCATTTCTTATGTTGGGACCTTTTGACCTCGCAGGGTTTGTAGTTGTAACACGTTGACAAATGTACTTTCAGGGTTTGGGCTTAATTTGTCAATTGTCCCATCACATGACTACTCAATCCCAATAGAAAACCCCCCGCAAATCTAATCAGGATCTCACGAGGAGTGCACATGCCTGTCAAGACTGTAGAAAAAACCTTATCAGGATGTTTGTCTCCTGTTAGGACTCATGATTTATTCTCTAAATAGATTTACTGTACACTAGAAGCAGCACAAATCTCCCCCCCCCCTTTTTTTTTAACCATGTCTCCATCATTCTCCTCCTCCAGGTTTTGGGTCTTCCCATCACAGACGCCCAGATTCTGGAGATGGAGAGCCACGAAATGGACATTGACTTTGCCATGGCGGCCGAGGAGGAGCGTAAGCTCCGGCACGACGTCATGGCTCATGTCCACACCTTCGCACACTGCTGCCCGACTGCTGCTCCCATCATCCACCTCGGCGCCACCTCCTGCTACGTGGGAGACAATACTGTAATTACGATGGACTACTTTTTCTATTGATTACATGATCAAAAGTCTCATAGTTTCTCCCCACCTATCTTGTAATGATGAAACTACTTCAACAAGGATGCCCTTGGAAAAATCCCAATTCCCATCTAGAAAACCTAGTACTGCATTGGGATTAAGCGCGTAGTTCTTATGTTCCCTAAGTGGTTCTGTGTTTCCTCCTTAGGATCTGATTATCCTGCGCGATGGATTTGACATTCTCTTGCCTAAGGTGAGGCTCAGCTGTTTGCCAGAAACACAGGCGTACGCACACACACACACACACACATTCAGTTGTGCATCTAATTGTTACAGGATTGTTTTTTTTCTCTGCAAGCCTCAGCTGTTCAGTAATGAGTCAACAGTGTAGAAATAATCACTGCAGTGTTTTGTTACACCGTGCATGGAACGCACCAATAAGCTTTACATGCGAGGGGCCGTATGGGCCTGAGTAACATCAGTGTGTTATGCAATAATTCTGTACTAAAACCCTTTTCCCCCACAGCTGGCCAGAGTCATTGATAGACTGGCAAACTTTGCAGAGAAATACGCTGACCTCCCCACGCTCGGCTTCACACACTACCAGTGAGTCTCTTCAGATGCGTCCCGTTTGCAGTTTTCCCGTGGCTTGATTTCTCTGAACCAAGAGCATGCAGCGTTTACATATTTCCATCCTCCTCTTCCACCTTTCTCTTCCTCCTCTGCCTGCAGGCCTGCCCAGTTGACCACGGTGGGAAAGCGAGCATGTCTCTGGCTACAGGACTTGGCCATGGACATGCGGAACATGCAGCGAGCCCACGACGACCTGCGTTTCCGGGGGGTCAAGGGGACCACTGGCACCCAGGCCAGCTTCCTGCAGCTCTTTCAGGGGGACCATGATAAGGTACTCATCAACACTGATGGCGGCTTTATAATTAAGAAACATTTTTATTATGGATTATAAATGTAGTATTTTCCTTCATCAGGTGGAAGATCTTGAAAGAATGGTGACAGAGATGGCTGGATTCAAGAAGTAAGTTGTGTAGTGAGTCCTTTCTTGATTTATGACACAAGACAAGCAGACATGGTGTTGTGGCTGGATTTCTTTCTTCTGGATCGATGCTGACTAATCTCTTAACCTGATGCTGTATAAACTTGTATCTATCTCCTATCTGACTGCTGGCGAGACGCCATAGGAGTTCAATTCACGTAGATTAATTTGTAACAAACATATTACAATTAACTCGAAAACCTCCTTCCCCATCTGTCTTTCCTAAACACATTGACATAATATTTATAACATCACACTCAATGCAGGTGCAGCCTCCGTCCACTCCCTCACTACATATTTCTCGTTACTCAGTTTACCCCCGTAGACCAGTTCAAGCCGGTTACTTTAAGGAATGTGGCTGCTCTTGCTGACGTCCCCCACCCGATCCTTCTCTTATCATTTTTTTTGTGTCAGCCTCCCAGTCCGTGGTCTACAGCCCTCTTTCTACCGATTTTAATACTGGAACAGCACAAGGTCACTGTCTATCTACGTCTGGTGTTCGTGTAACCAGGGTCCTGTCTGGGAGATAGATGCGCTGTATGTTGTAATGCAGTTGTAATTTAAGCCTAACATAAAAGTATAAAACACTTTCCTCTATATATTGTGGCAGCAAACACTATAATACATTTTCCTTCCACAATGGAGATGATAAAAAGAGTTATTGTGTAAAGTGTTAAATGCCACAACCACAATACGGTTGGCGTTCTATGTTCTACGCCCTGATGGTGTTGCTCCAATGCTCCACAGGGCCTACCTGGTGACGGGACAGACTTACAGCCGCAAGGTGGACGTAGACTGTCTGTCCAGCCTGGCCAGTCTGGGAGCCACTGTTCACAAGGTGAGCTGCAGGAGACAGAGACACGTAGAGAAACGTTGCCATCTGGTGGTGTTTGATGGAAATCTGCATGCGCTCCGATAGACCTGCTCTTTTTACCTGACTTTTAAAGTATGAATTGGACACTAGGGGTGCACCAAGCTGACTTTTTCAGTCCCGATGCTGAGAAATGATCCCAGTGTTTAATTAAAAAGTGGCGTAGAAGTTGTAATGGAAATTCACCTTTTTAATCTCCTTTAGAGAAAGTGTGATGTCGAAACACTTCTGTCTTTAAGCATTTGTGTGAAACAGAAACTTGGAATAATTCAATTGAATGACCAGAGCGTCGCCCCACAAATGGTGAGGAGGTCTGACCCAGAAAGATAGTGCAACATCAGGCTTGACTTAAACATGACTTTCTTAACTTTGCAAAACAATATCTAAATATATGGATGTACTGAATTGTCCTTAATTAAATGAATGGTGTCTGATACCAGACTGGCCCGTTGTCACCAACAACCGATCCAGATTTGAATCCGTATCTGACCAATATATTGGTGTCGATGCGTCTCCTATTGAAAATCGTCTGCGCTCATCCTCTCTCCGTCTGTCTGCTGCAGATCTGTACAGACATCCGCCTGCTCGCCAACCTGAAGGAGCTCGAGGAGCCTTTCGAGAAGGAGCAGATCGGTACAGCCGCTCACTACTTGCCGTGCCCGGGTCACATTCTGACGCATTGTCCTGTAATGCAGCCATCAGTCAGCATGCGCTTGTGTCCCTCCTCCAGGCTCCAGCGCCATGCCCTACAAGAGGAACCCCATGCGCGCCGAGCGTTGCTGCAGCCTGGCCCGACATCTGGTGGCGCTGTTGGCCGACCCGCTGCAGACCGCCTCGGTCCAGTGGCTGGAGAGGACACTGGACGACAGCGCCAACAGGTCGACACGCTGCACGATTTACTAATTATGCTCATGTGACAACCCACAGTGTTGCTGAATCAGCTGTCCGGTCTCCGATGCGCTCCTGGATCATGCGGAGGCTTTTCTTTCGCTTCCTCCACATGTTTACTCGTTTCACCCCCTCGCACGTGTGCAGGAGGATCTCCTTGCCCGAGTCGTTCCTGACGGCAGACATCATCCTCAGCACCCTGCAGAACATCTCAGAGGGACTGGTGGTCTACCCCAAAGTCATCGAGAGACACATCCGCCACGAGCTGCCCTTCATGGCCACAGAGAATATCATTATGGCCATGGTGAAGGCTGGAGGAAACAGACAGGTCTTGTTTTAGTTTTTTGTTGTTGGTACAAGTAAGTTTGTAATCGACTTCAGCGGTTAAAATAACGACCGTCTCCATCCTTCAGGACTGCCACGAGAAGATCCGTGTTCTGTCCCAGGAGGCGGCAGCCGTGGTCAAACAGGAGGGTGGAGATAACGACCTGCTGGCCAGAGTCCAGCGAGACCCCTACTTTGCCCCCGTCCTGGGGCAGCTGGATGCCATACTGGACCCCAAGACCTTCATCGGCCGTGCTCCCCAGCAGGTAAGGCATCTATTCCAGCTGCCGTCCTGACCGCTCCTCAGACATCGCAGGAGTATCTGTATACTAATGAGGTGTAATGTGTCCAGGTGACCAGGTTCCTGTCTGAAGAAGTACGCCCCCTGCTGGAGCCTTACAGGGCTAAGATGGATGTCAAGATCGAGCTCGAGCTCTGATGCGTGCGCACACACACACACACACACACACACACACACACACACACACACACACACACACACACACACACACACACACACACACACACACACACAGAGAGAGATACACAATGGCTCGCACACAAGCCAGGAAAATGCCTCGACATGGTATGTGGCCATGCTGAACGCCTCCCCCTCAATAAAGAACAATCACTGAATTAATCATCTCGATCAGTGTTTTCATTTCTGCCTGCTGCATTTTAAGTGAATAAAATGTGTTTTCCCCCCAAAAAAGAAGCTAATTGTATACTAAAGTGAATTATTAATCCGCTACTTTAGTTAATGATCATACCTAAACACCAAAGCCTGAATATATCTAATGAGACTGTGTTCAGATAAACGGAAAGGTGAAATGTGGAGGGGAGGAAACCGTCGGTTAGAATCGAAGGGAACTTATACGAGAGGTTGTAAATCAAAAAAGAAAACGTGGCTCAAAGTCCAGCACAACCCTCACATAGCAACGGTTACCATACCCAACAGTTCAGTGCCCCACTTGATAATTCTCAGAGCAGAGAATAAAGTGAGCTGCTTTTTGGTTTGTTATCAACTTATTCAAATGTGATTTTATTTTATTTTTAAAATCTTTTTATTTGTATCACCCTGCTCAATGTACACCCATCCTCCAGCAGGAACCACGGACATTGAGATCTAATTGATAGTAAAACACAAAGTTGACTGAACACTGTGTGAGAGACATCAGGACAAAGTTCACCTGTGTGTGTGTGAGACCACTTAGTGTCCCTCCAGCAGCAGCCGGACCGTCATGTGGATGTGGGCTTTGCTCCCCGTCTGCCTGGCCGTCTTTGGCACTGTGGGCATTTGGACTGTGTGAGTATTCAGCTTCCTCCTTCCTTTTTATTTACACTTTATGCTGTTTTTCTAGATTTTTGGAAGTGATCTTTATTAGGACCTCTTCTGTCCAGAGGTTCAACATAATGAAGAGTGTTTGCAGCGTTTAAGACACGGTGGGTCAGTCCCATTAACCGACTTCACTGGAAAGGGTCTTTCATAAAAAATACTGCTTTCTTAGTTTAATGATTGAAATCCTCCACGGCAAGCTACAATAAATGGCACCGCACATCTAAATGTGAACACCTGCACCTTCTGGGACCAAAAGACACTTTTAGTGCGAGCGCTCTGGAAAGAAATGATGTATGTACATTGTGTATTCATGTGGTAGTGAATCATATTGCTGCCTGCAAATTAGAGTTTTAAATTGTTTACATTTCTGCTGCTGCAGTGGAGGATTTTGGCTTCCAGTCTACTGCATTGCATAATCAATAGTCACACTTTAAAAAAAACGTTCTCAAATAATGACTGTCTGACTTTGGATTCATAAGGCCGATCCACTGACATAAATAAACTAAACCAGCGGTGGTTCTCTTCCCGTTAGGTTGGCTGTTGCTGTGTCAAATGGATCAGTCAACCTCACGGAGGGAGTCCCGTACATCAGGTGGGTGTGATTCCACAAAGAGGCAGCGATGCTGAGCCAAATGGTGTTGTGAATATAACTCCATGTTGAATGACGATGGTTGTGTTCTCATCCTCCCGGTAGTAAGTGTGGCACTTACCCCCCTCAGAGCTGCCTCTTCTCCCAGATCTGCAGCATCAGCTCTGTTTTAGGTAATGACGGGATATATTTGTACATCCTTGGTGGTAGGAACTTGTCCATCATCTGCTCTCACCACATATGGGCCAGAGGGAGTTGTATTTTAAGTATCTTTCTTGAAATATTCCTTTAACCAATGAAGTGCCCTCTGGACCATCTTCTGCCCTCGTCTCTCAGCCCTGTGGATTGTGGCGATCCGCTTCCAGCAGATTAGGGACTGCGGTAACCACGGGAAGGCCAATGCAGCCAGCGTCGTTTTGGGATTCATCTCCTCCATAGGAATCTCCATCATTGGCAACTTCCAGGTAAAGATGTTCAAAAGGTAATGCATAGAATAATATAGGACTTTTATTTATCTTTCTCTAACCCTTAAGAATCTCTCAGCCCTGACTAGAACCGCTCTCTGTCTAGCAATCCATCTTAAAGAACATTCACCACTTGGGAGTGTTCCTGGCCTTCTTCCTGGGCCTGGCCTACTTCTGGGTCCAACTGTTTCTGACATACAGAGCTCCGCCGTCTCCGGACCGATGCTGGGTCGGGCCGGCCCGGGCCACCTGCTGCATCCTCTGTACCATCCTGGTCATCGCTAGTATCCTTCCAAACGTAATTGAGTCGTGTGTGTGTGTCAGGAATAGTAGGATTATTAGGAATACAAGGATTATTAAAAATAAATGGGTGCTTATTGTTGCAACCACAGTTGTAATGCACAGCTATTAAACGATAGTGGTCCCCACCCCCTTTTTGTCTTAATCAACATGTGTTAATTTTAACTGATTTGAAACTGGATGTTATTTCACATAACTACATTGCAATAGTTTATCTATTATGTTGAGCTATCCATTTCAACCGTTATCCCCAACTTTCAGTTTACTAGCCAAATGTTAACTTTTTAGATTATTTATCCACAACTTATAACACTTTAACTGTTTATAAATTACTTTTTAGCTAACTATGCTATAGTGTTCATAATTTAGCTGTATAAACATTTATCCATCACCTTTAGCTCAGTGCTTAGACGTATACGAGTACCCCTCGTTGGGAATCACTGCTCCTAGACTATAGTGGGTTAGGGTGTAACAAGATATTGCCACAATAAACTCTTAAAATCTCTTTAAAAGATGTATATTGAGATGTATATATTCTTTTTAATGACAGATTTAGCTCCTAGTGAATGGCACCGTCCCTCCCATTGTTTGTGACCACAAACCAGGACAGGAAACTGCAGACAGAGAGGCGCAAGAGGAAGGGACGCACGCACACACACACACACACACGCACACGCACGCACACACTCTTTTACCAAGTATTTGATTTACGTTTATTTCCTGTTGCACTCCTTGACCGCTCCGTCCCTCCAGTGGTCGTTCTCCACAACACCGGCTCTCCCTCTTGGGCCGCCGTGTGCGAATGGGCCCTGGTCATGTTGGTCTTCTGCCTGTTTGGCCTTTTTGCAGCTGAGTTCAGACACATCGACTGCCACCAGCTCACTGTGCAGAGAGCGGCTCTTGCCGACCAGCGCAACACTGCCTCCCTAGAGGTCAACGGTTATGTCGCAAATGCACTCTGAACGCACACGAGGCCCTGTGGCTCCACAACAACAATCTCACCTGCAGTTCACATATCGTCTTTACTGTGGTCACATGACATCTTCTGGATCTCGTATACTACACTGTGAAAAAGTTGATATCAGGTTTGATAGCTGTGTATTTGAATCTTTGAATAAAAGTGGTATTTGAACCTTCCTATCTCATATTTTGTCTCAAGTGTTGACTACCTTTACCTCTTTTACGTTGTTGCGTCTATAGAATTTTAAACTGCAATAAATGTACACTAACACATGGTGGCACCATTCAACTATCATTCAATCTGCACAGTGACTTGATGTCTATTTAATAATCACCCTTTCAAGGTAACTTATATGTAATACGTTTATCCACAGATCATTCACTCATACATATATTGTTATCTCTAATATTTATTCCCCAAACAACCTTCTCTTCCCTTTGTCAGCACTGCATGTCATACTCTGGAACAACATCTCTTATTAGTTCATAGACAGAGAATACCAGGAAAAGTCTGCTCCTTTTCTCTCCACCTGCCAGCTGGATGTAATACAATAGAGGACGGGGAATAGAAAAGGAGGATGGAGTTATGCAGGAAAGGTTTTGTTTGCAGGAGACCAAAAAAAGTTCCCCTTGTGACATAATGAGGACTGCAACTCACTATTTTACAGTTTAATTTGAAGGAATTTACAAAAGATTCTCATCAACGCTCTGCAATACTAGTAAAATCTTTTTTCTTTTCAAATCATTGAAGTTGCCCCTCACAGCCACAGTATCTGCACCGGCCAGCAGCGGCGCTGTGGAGTGATGCTGGCCGGTGATCATTAATCCTGATGGGAAAATAGAGCTCTGGCGCCGTGCCAGCATGTTTTTTGGAAGATGCCTCTAGTTTAGACAGAGGTTCGACATTCAGCACAATTGGTCAGGGCTATTTGAGACGAGCAAAACAATGGAGTCCTCTCAGCCATGCAGATAGTGGGAGAGGTCCTCCTCTTGGCTCCGGCACTCAAACCATTCCTCTTGTTTATTTACACATATTGTCTTGCGGGGTCCGTTGGCACGGCCTCCGGTCGTACTCTGTGATCAAAATCTTTTCACTTGTATTTGTATCTTTTATTGATGTCATTAGAAAATGTAAATCACTGGGCATGTAGGGAAGCTTGTGCTGGGAATACTGGGCCCCCAGTGTCCTGCTGTGTCCCGACAGCATTCTTTCACATACTTCGTGCTGTGCGATCACCAGAGGGCGAGCTTTGACGGGCGGGCAGAGGGATCAGATGGACAGCTCGGAATTCTAGGGAATTTCTCAAGTGTTGTTGGTTACCAGTGTTTCTGCTGCAGGCGGCATGCAGATTGGCTACTTACCTTTGGGGTGAAATAATGCCGTCTCGTGCTCTCTGATAAACGTTACTGCAGCCGGTTGGTGCATGTGAACTTCAAAATGCCAAAGCTGAGAGACCTTGATTTGTCCCGCCTTGCATACAAAACGTTTGAGCCTTTGAACGGCGTGAATATTTGTCTTTGAAAGTGCAATGTATCTCGGCGGGGGTCTGCTGAAATGACCACTTGTTCTTCGTGTAGAGGAATTCAGAGGGAAAGCGGCGCCAAAATACTCTCAGCCCTGCTGTTTTCATTAGTGAGTATAAAAGGCGTCTGATAAAGTCATACAACTCATAAAAATCACCTGTAGCGATGTGCAAAGACTGGGAGGCCCTTGATGTATATGTCATAAAAAGGTCTGGATGCTCTATTGTTGTGTCGGAGAACGCGGTTTATGTGACGCCCGCCTTGTTGCTTTTGACTCGGATTCAAGAAAAGAGGCGCACGCGTTCTCGGCCTGCACTGTAATCTCTCCCAACACCTGCTCGTGCTCTCGTCCCTCTTATCCCCTCAACAGCTCTGCACCAGAAACAATAGCAAAGGCCTTCCTATCGATGCAGCGGGGCGGTCGCCGCCATCGCCGAGGCAGTCGGTGAGAGCCGAATCCCGGGCATTCCATCTCAGGGGGGGGGGGGGAAAGGCCACTTCATCTGCGGGAGACAGCTGGATCTGCCAAGCGGGAAGGTTTTCGGAGAGGAGTTCAGAAGTTATGAGAGGGAGATGAAGAGGATGGAGGGGAAGACCCAGAAGAGAGATGCGATTGTCCAGAAGTGAGGGAGCTCGATCCAGAGACTGATAAAGAGAGGCAAGAGAAAGATCGACAGGGTGATAGAGTCAGAAGAGAGGGAGGATAAAGAAGAGTGGGCACCAGCAGCCGTGATCTCACCCTCCTCTATACTCTCCTCTGGCAGCGGCATCCAGAAAGCTGCCCTTTCGCTGAAAAATGCCAAGCGCACCACATTCCAGCGCCACACAAAGGCCCTCCCTCGTCTCAGCTGCACAGGCACAATCAGACAAGGGATAATTATATAATTAGGCTGGCTGGTGCAGACAGGGACCCTCAGATGGTGTGTTGGTGTGTCATATTTATGTTGTCGGACAATGAAGAGAGACTTGGTCTTATCAGAGGAGTGTGTGGGGGGGCTCCAGCTGTGGCACTTAGGAAGGGATTGTCACGATAGAGAAGAACGGGTCGATAGAACGACCTCCAGCATGTGGCCCGGCCGAGATCAGGGCCCGCATACTGTGGCCGAGCCTTGGTGTGTGTGTGTGTTGTGTGTGTGTGTGTTTTGGATCCTGGGATATGTGAAGAGGTGGGGACTTTTGGGGCTCCGACAACCAGACAGAAACATAGGAGACCAAATTGAATGGCTGGCATGATGCTGGATGGTATTTAACACCGCTGAATGTATAAAAGTGGATATTGTCATCATCATTTTTGGCCGACAAACTCTGAGTGGGGATGCTGGACATTTCAAACTTGTATCCATTACTTTTTTTTTTTAATTTCGCTTACTAGCTAATCTAGTCAATTTGAGCAATTTACCCGTTGCCATTCCAACCTGTTGTCCACTCCCATTGCTCAATCTATTTTGACAGTTTCTAATTATTGTTCTAAGCTGTTTACTTTAACCATTTATCCAACATCAGCTTAGTTTTTATAATTTAGCTTTCCAGCTAATTTCGCTAATTTCAACCATTTCTCCACCCCTTTCAGTTAATTATTATCCTTTGCATTTAACTTGATCTGTTTATCCATTGATCTAGTTTAACAATGTATCCATCTAGACTTCTCTGCTCACTTGCCAACAATTTTTCAATTTTTCATCTGCTCTGAACACACGGTGGTGTTCGGGTCTTACAGCTGACTTGACACATGCATAATATATTTTATTTTTTTAAAGTCATAATAAATAAATAATAATCCATCCATCCATCCATTTTCAATACCGCTTATCCTCATTAGGGTCGCGGGGGCGCTGGAGCCTATCCCAGCTGACATAGGGCGAAGGCAGGGGACACCCTGGACAGGCCGCCAGTCCATCGAGGGCACATGTAGGGACATACAACCATTCACTCTCACATTCACACCTATGGGCAATTTAGAGATCAATTAACCTGCAGCATGTCTTTGGACTGTGGGAGGAAGCCGGAGAGCCCGGAGAGAACCCACGCTGCCACGGGGAGAACATGCAAACTCCACACAGAAGGACCGCTCCGACCGGGAATCGAACCCGCGGCCCTCTTGCTGTGAGGCGACAGTGCTAGCCACTACACCACCGTGCAGCCCAATAAATAATAATAATAATTTTTTTAAATGTATTCAGTTACTCCCCTATCTTGCCATGTAACCGTGGTAACAAACGACCACTAAAATGACCAAACAGACCACCTCTCAGGCAGGATCCACGCTCCCAGACGAGAATCGAGCCAGTGTCCCGCTCGGTTGGCCACCACCCAACAATCTCCCCTCGCACCGTGGCCTTGGCTTTGGGTGTGTCTCCACTCGCACGGGACAGCACAGAATAGACTATTGTTGATCGCACAAGACAGCGAGCCAGGGGAAGAGGGAGGGGGGCGGTGTTGGGGAAGGGAGATGGTGGAGGGGGGTGGAGGGGGTGGGGGGGGAATTAGCTTTTAACGAGCGAGCGAGAAGCACATGGACAATGAAGCATATGGCTCCCCTCCCACTTACATGCGTGTGCACTGATGCAGAACCACTGGACATGTATTCACGCACGCACGCACGCACGCACGCACGCACGCACGCACGCACGCACGCGCAATTACAGTTAAAGTTGTGAGGTGGATTTTTGAAGGCTACCTTTAACTGTACCCTGTTGTAAAGTTCCCTTCTCCTCCTCCTCCTCCTCCTCCTCCTCCTCCTCCTCCTCCTCCTCCTCCTCCTCCTCCTCCTCCTCCAGAACAAAACGGAGTGTGTTGCGTTCAAGAGTCACTCGGCTTCGTCAAACACACATCTTGTGTTTCTTAGTTTTCTGGAATTTCAAAAGAACCATGTTGGTGTTTAGCCATTTCACTTTACATTTTCCCACTTAATGTACATTAGGTCTGACCATTTTTTTTTTTCAAGGCACAGCATAGATCCTTATGATTGATTTTTAGTTTCTGGGCAACCTTCCATTTTCGAGAGGGTAGAAAATCAATGTGAAACGCATGGTTCGCTTTGGAAAAAGTAATGTGAACCGTTGTAGTCAAGGAGCTGAAACATGCAGAACCAGTATATGGTGCATTCCAATTACTACACACATGGTACTTTCTGCCTTGATGCTTTCTGTCCGACACGCACAAGAAACGGTAAAGAATTTCTTTGTCTCGCCAGAATAAGGCCGCAGGCGACCGTTTCCCTGAAACATCAGCAAACAGTCATTAGCACTTACGAGGCTCCGATTGTCTGTGTCGGCTGAGATTACTGCTTTTGAACACGTAGAAAGATAGATCTTCATACGGTAGAAAGTATCACTCTCATGGCAACAACCATCTTCAATTACAGACCGTCATCCAGCTCGGAGAGGGTATTCACATGTATTCACATGCTGCCGAACTATATTTGGGCTTCAGACATTGTTTTTGAGACGGTGAGAAACTACCGCCTCAGTAGAAATGTGTGCCATCGCCGAGGCTTTCTGTTCTCGATCGCACTGTTTTTAGATGTTGGCAGCTATATCTTAAGCTTTGTTTCCCCCTAGAGGTTTGCGCTTCTTTGGTAAACATTTTCCAGGGGAAAAAAAAGTGATAGGGCAGAGGTCACATTTATTGGCATGGGAAATGAATTAGAAATAAAAATACAACTTTTTTTTCTTCTTTAAAAAGAAATACTTTATTTCATTGCATGCCATGTTTATTTCAAGTCAGTTTTATTGTCCATTCCTCGACTGTATGTACTAAACATACAGAGGAGTGGAAAAAACATGTTGTCAGTCCAACATATAACGTGAGTACAGATAATAAAGTGCAATAGATACAAAAAACTAACAACATATGAGACAACATATATATTTTATATGCAGAAATCAGACATATGGAGTCTGAAAGGAGACTCTTAAAGGAGAGGAAGGAGAGAGTTCAGCTTCCTAACACCCTGGTGGACGAAGCGAGTCTGTGAGGGGTGGGGCTGGGGGAGGGGGGGGCTGGAGTCGCTCACAATCGTGGTCACTTTGCGGTGTGACATGAAAAAAGTAAGCTACAGAATGCAGGCTTTGCGTTCAGTTTTACCGTGAATGGACTAAACTGATTTGTCACTTTGTGTGACAGCCATACGAGCGAGGTCTTCAGATGTCTCACCACACCCGGTCTAACAAAGCCAGACTTGAATGCACATTGTCATGGGTCACTTACCCACAATAACTGTGTCACAATCAATAAGTCAGCATCAAGGTCAGAGGTGGGGGTGTCAAGGTCATTCTCTAATTGTCCAAATTCCCCCTCTGCATGCTAACCTTTTGCACGATGCTCGGCGTGCATGCCAGAGCCATTCTCTCCTCTCTCTAACGTCCTGACCTTCTTGTCTTGCTGCAGGACTTCAGAGCGGGCCGAGGGGGTTGAGCTGCTGCAGAAAGTACATGCAGGCATTATGTAATGGCCGTGACATTTCGGAGTGGGCTTGTGACCTGCTCTGCTCCTTCATTGCTTTGAGGACCGGTCAGACGTTTGCTCACTCGGACCCGAGAGGTCGGCGCCACTCGTGGGCTGCATTGATGTCTTGATGCAGCATCAGCAGTTGCAGCAGAAAGGCTCGCCACAGGCTCCCTCTGTGCGATGTGCGGCGACAAAGATGTCACTATTGGCGCCACGCGGCACCCAATAAGCACCGGCATTCGTCGGGAAGTTGGTCTGCACTCACCTTAAGTCTTAGTTTAAGACTTTGTGACATCAAAGGCTGCGACTCTTTGTGGACATCACCTTTTTGTTGTTGAATAAATTACGAGACACAACTATTATTCCTGTTTTTTAATCCCTGTGGTCGCATATAATGAAACGTTTACTGCCATAATTGTATAGTTTTTAGGTTGCAGGAATACAAGAAAGGTGACGACAAAGGTGGGGATATTTGTTGATAAATACATTATTATCTTATGTGTGTAGTGGAAGAAAAAACTCAGAATGAAGTTATTTTTGCTGTTTTCAAGGTGCACAAAGTCTCAAGGTGCATCTTGGAAGTATATTTTACATGTGTTCACAATTTGTCTGGCATTTCAAGTTAGTCTGTCTGGTTAGACCTTTTCTCCATGCGGTGTGGACGTCTATCGACTGACAGAGTGACTCCTTGACCATTCTTATTGGGAGATGAGGTTTTATGACCTGATGACTTCTCATCAAAGCCTGAGCAGAGATCTCATCAGCCACAGTAACTGACAACCTGTGTGGGCGTACACAGGCAATCGGCCCTCACTGGAGGCAATCGGCCCTCACTGGAGGCAATCGGTCCCTCACTGGAGGCAATCGGTCCCTCACTGGAGGCAATCGGCCCCTCACTGGAGGCAATCGGTCCCTCACTAGAGGCAATCGGCCCCTCTCTAGAGGCAATCGGTCCCTCACTCGAGGCAATCGGTCCCTCACTAGAGGCAATCGGCCCCTCACTAGAGGCAATCGGTCCCTCACTGGAGGCAATCGGCCCCTCACTCGAGGCAATCGGCCCCTCACTCGAGGCAATCGGTCCCTCACTGGAGGCAATCGGTCCCTCACTAGAGGCAATCGGTCCCTCACTAGAGGCAATCGGTCCCTCACTGGAGGTCTCACGTGAACCTGGCATGGTCCGGCCTGCATTTTCATATTTCATTGGTATTTCCGGATGGCTCCCACATTTGCAAAATAAAGGCCATCAGAGTAATCATTATAAAGTTGGAACAATAATAACTGGGGGAACTGAATGAAAGCTTGGAGAGGCTTGTTGACCTTTCAGAGCTAAACTGGTCCTGGCTTCTGTCTGTGCACTGCTGAGCCCATTGTGTTCCCAGACCTTATCATTGTGTTGCAGTTTCCTCTCCCTGCTGCGTGTGCGCACACGTGCATGTGAGCGTATGAGTTGATGCGCGTGCGAGGGCTCTGTCCTTGTGTTTTCAATGTGTGTGTGTGTGTGTGTGTGTGCTTGTGTTTTAGTGAACTGGGTCAGCGTACACAAAGTACAGAGGCTTGAAGAGTGATACATGATGTTTCACACATGCTGGACACCTCTCTCTCTCTTTCTCTCACACACACGCACACGCACACGCACACGCTCAGGGTTGCTGATTTCAATATTTGAATCTAAAGTTTATTACACTCTTGAAATCACATGTGGCAGCATGGCATGTGCCTTTTTTAAATACTCCAGCAAACAAACAAAAACAAAAAACTCCAAACAAACAAAGTAATACAATTAAAACAAAATCAACAAATTGTTCATCATATATATGTCAACTCTAACATAAGTGCACAAAAAAGCACCGAGATCCAACGGTAATATAATAACCATTTTCTTCCTTCGACATCACTTCTCAATCAATGCTTTTGCTATAACCTACTGAAAAAAAGCAAACCAGACTCTTAACAGTGAGGCTCATTCATAAAAGTTAATAGCTGATGAAAGCTGCACTTATCAAAGTATTAGTACAACTCAGGAATGAGTGACAGATTCTGCTCTCACCAGTCTGTCCCTAATGTTAAGAAAGAAAAAAGAAGAAGAAAAAAGAAAGAACCACTGCCTCCACCTGTTCCCCCCCCCCCCTCCTCCTCCTCCCTGAACTTCTCCACCGACTGGTGTGGGAGCGGGACGTCCTATGATGTCACGGTCAGCTCTGTTCTCCCTGACAATACACCCACACCTCCGGGGCTTCCCCTGCCCCGGCAACAGGGGGAGCTGTTGTGTCCTGCTGGTATGTGTGCTATGACTCATTGCCTCCTTTCTCCCACGCAGTCGTTCACACACACACACACACGCACACACACACACACACACACACACACACACACACACTGAAACAGCCGTACACAGCTGCTGTCAGCCGGAGCTCCATAGTGATACGCACACATACACAAACACACAGTGCATCATTGGTTATACAGTGCGGCGCATGGACAAAAGGGACGGGGGCTTCATGTGGGATGTGGAGGCGGCCCGATGGAGATGTTGCCCGGGGCAACTGATAACCCAACACAGCTCTGACCCCGGTAACGCCTGTGGCTTATTGAATCAATGGTAGTATTGATACACATGGAGAGAGTGAGACAACAGAGGAGATAAATGATGGATGGACAGTGAGTGAGTGTGTGTGTGTGTGTGTGTGTCATAGTTGCAGAGTATATGCTTTCCTTTATTGTTTTTACCTAAATACTGAAACTCAGAGCCCTGTATGATGCGAGTGTATTTATGTTTATGTTTATGTTTGTGTTTGTCTATTTCCCACCCCAGTATGTATTCTCTAACCTTGTGAGGACGTGTGTGTGTTATTTGTGTCTATGGGACAAATATGGGCCTGTGTTGCATTGATTAACTCAGGGATTAAATGTATTTAATACAGGACGATGAGAGTTATATTAAAGAAAACTGTAACAATATTTGAGTTTCACAACAGCTATTAAGAGCAACTGTGAGCAGCTGTAAACACAACAATGGCTCAATATCACTGTGTTAAGTTGTTGATAGTATTTTTTTTAACAGTAGCCTAATTACTAGTCCAGCAACCAATCCAACACATTTAGATCTAATATTTACTTTTCTTTTTGCTCTGTTTAGGTCTCAACCAACTCCTGATGGAAATAACTTGCTCTTTAGGTGCTAAATGCTCCCATATGTTCATCAATTAGTCGCTCTTTGCTAAAACAGCTGCCTGCTGCTGGAAAGATAGCTTATCACCCCCCCCATACATATCTGAAAGGCGCTAACTGTACTGTACAGTCACTTCCCAGTACTGTGAGAATCAGTTGGATGCCAATTCTCTTTGTTTGTTTATCACTACATGCAAACCCTATCACCTCATAGTAATTTGATCAATTGGTTGTTATAGTTGTTTAATTACAATACAAATGACAATTTCTAAAGTGGAGCGAGTATACCTCTTATAACAAACTTATATTTCGCACACATAATCTGCTGTTAAGGAGGAAGTGAACTGTCAGCGACAGGAAGTACAAACTATAGGGTTACAATGAGCACACATACAGTATAACTGGCCAGCATGAAGCCCCACAGAAAAAAAACCCACTTGCAGCAGCGAGAAAATTTTGTCGGTGCTGTCTGTTAATAATGCAGCGGCACGCCGTCCGTACATCCTGACGTCCCGGACGCTGGCGAAACGATGAAGCCGTTCCACAGACAGGATCCATAGCTGATCTGCTGATGCTGGGGCCGATAAGGGAGTCGCTACCACAAAACACCTCTGGCCATCAAAGCTATCCCACTATTGTTCCCCCACGCACAGGAAGCAAGGGTTGTTGTGTTATTGTTGGATGAGGGAGAAAGAGGGAGGGAACTGGAAGAAGGCTGTGTGTGTGTGTTGCCTACTACAGTATGTGTGTGCGTGTGATTTATGTCTTTCAATATGACACCGTGTGTGTGACACGTGTGTGTACATTGATCAGTGTGTTGTGTATTGCAGTAAAGGGGAAGCCATCGGTACCTGAGTCAGAGCGGAAGAGGAGCCTTTAAGCGGCACCTCTGCAGGAAGACAACCTGGGAGCTGAGGGAGAACAAACAAACCCAGAGAAGGGAAGAGGAAGAAGAGGGATAGGAGAGGCAGGATGAGGAGGGGAATTAAACAGAGAGAGAGAGAGAGGGCCGGAGCAGCTGCCGTTGAAGCCATGTGGAGTCCAGGAAGAGAGAGTTCCGGTTTATACGTCGGTGTAGCATCATTGGGATTGAGCTGCTGGAGAAGAAGTTTTCTTGTGAAATGAGTACAGTATGTGTTTCATGTCGGGAACATTATGAGACCTTAGAAATAAAGAACACACGTGGAAACAATGCAGCCCGGTCACATTGTATAGCTGTCCATCATTTGTTGGTACTTTCCTAATTAATATGAGGTGAACGTCACAATTCCCCCAAGTCGATTGGAGGGTTATTCAGATCACCTGTTGAGCCGAGTGTGCTTTGCAGCTTGGAGCTGTTCAGCTCTTGACGACGCCCTTTCTTTTGGGTTTAAGAGAGGTGGAGAAATAAACACTCTGGTCCTTCATCAACTTCATTCAGACCTCACTTTAGAAGACGCTGCCAGAAAGTCTGATCGGCCTCTTTTTAATTATTTTTCTGAGTGAGGCGGATTTTGAACAGTATGGAACGTCGCTAGAGTGAATATTAAGAAACACCTTTCCACCAAGTTACACCCCATTATCAAAGAGGTGATTTTCTTCCTCCAATAGAGTAAATGACAGAAAGAGTTTGAGAACCACTGCTTAATGCTAAGCTATGCTAACCGGCTGCTGGCTGTAGCATTATATTTAACGGACGAACATGAGAGTGGTATCAATCTTCAACGCCAACTGTCGACAAGACAGCAAATACGCGTATTTGGTGCACTTTTGTAATGTATATCGTGGAGCACAAAGGAAGTCAAAGTACTGCATATAGCGTACAGTACAGTACAGACAAGAAAAACTAACTAGCTGACAATATTCATACAAAAAGTGGACTGAATTTAGTCATTACACATCCAGCTGTTTCAGAAAGTGAAGGACCTCAGCATGTGTGTGTGTGTCTTTAAGATGATGGTATGCTGAAAAAAAACGGGTTCCCACGCCGTGTTTGGAGGCGGGTGAAAAGCAATAATGGTTGAACATATGGTGATATACTGGCTCACATTCAGTCTCTCCTGGAGGACGTTCATGTGTTGCAGGTGATGGAAGTCGCCGGTTAAGGAATGAACACTTGAGGACTTGAGAGGGAAGCATGTGGACGCCTTTCTGCCCCGACAGCCTCCTTTTGAGAATACAGGTTTGTTGCAGGACACAAACAATGCTATACAAGATATACAACTGTAGTAGTGATACAAATCATTTTGGTTCACTTCATATAAAAAACACAAATCAGACGGACTGACGCAAAGTAACACAGACGCACGCCACAGACCGGCCCTTCCTAAGAAACGAGGCGCACAGAGGCCGCTCTCTGTTGTCCAGACATCACATCCTTGACACAGTTCCCTGGCTGCCAGTCAGCTGAACTGGGCCACTCCAAAGTTTCTTCCCACTCTGTCTCTGCAGATGGCATTGTTTTCAGACACAATTTTCATTGTAACTGGAGTAGGAGGGGACGGAGATCACTGCTGCAGTCGACGCCAAGCGCTTGTGTACTCAACGACCCTTATTGGCATTGGAGAGTCGGCTGCAGCTCCCAGCGCTCCGCACTCCACCCCCACCCCCACCCCGCCACTGACTTCTGGGAGGTAAAGCCTGGATTTCCCCGTTTCCACTCTCCCCAGCTCTTTAACAACTAACGCCTCGCTCTCACCCTCTCATTTAGCACCACTCCTCTCATTTCCTCCCCTCCCCTGTTAAACCATTATGTCCTTTTATTCAAAAGCTAACCCCCCCACCCTCCCACCCCCCACCCCCCCCCCCCCCCCGCTCTGTGTCTACCTGTTCTGAAGCCTGTCCTCGTGGCTTGATATGTCGGATACCTCCAGCAGCCAATTTCTCATTGGACCACTTCTATCCGTCCAAAATCTCAACATCAGAATCCCACGAACAGCGTGTGAAAAATATCCCCGGCTTTAGTTTTAAAAATCAGGCACGTTTTCACACATGAATGTATATGCTCGCGTGAGAGCGTATCGTCCTCACTCTCTTCATCTTTGCTTACCCAGAATACCTCCACGGAGTTCTCCCTCCACTCGCCCAGATAGAAAGTGGCAACCTTGCAGGCCATTTTGCTTCTCCCCTCTGCACCGCCAAATCCATGGGATAAGTCATTACCTTCATGATGTAATAAGCAGGTACAGCAGAGATATTTAAGGCATTTTCAGGATGCGGTCGGGTAATCAGCTCGCTGTGCTGTCCGGACCCGTCTGATTGTTCGCTTTGATTACAGGGTCCTCGGCTCAATCAAAGTATTAAAGCGTACTGGTTGACGAGGCGTGTGCACACGCGTACACTGTATGCGCTTGCACACGCACGTTTGGACAGCGCAGTATACAATGTGCCTGTGAATGCAGGTGTGCGTATGAAAGCCTTCCAAGAATCTGTGCAGGAGGACTTGACACCTGTGTAATTTACGGCGCTTGAAGGATTTCCAACTTTCGTTGAAGCAGCTGCATGGCGAAGCAACAAAGAGCAAATTACAAAGGGGGGTGAGCGTGGGCGCGTCAAATTAATTACCGGCCTCCTCCTGAGCTTTTTTTAATTAATGAATTTATTTGTAGTGTCTTTTTCAGTAGATCTTTGTTGTCTCTACTGTGGATTAAAGAGACTTAACACAGATGCACAAGGCACAATATAGCTACTGCTTGAGTTACTAAGGAGACTGTTCCTTTTAAGCCCAATTGGGGGCCGATTTACACTTCATAGTTAGACTGTGTAAAACATCACAATAAACATGAGCAAATATATTGATGTTGTACATCAAATTAAACAAGATAACTTGGGCTACAAGAATCAGTAAGCCATTTCCACACAACTCAAACACCAACTGAAAGAATTATGAAAATATCATAATCATCATTTTGTCAGGAGTCAGCCCACTCAGCACGTTTTCGGAACTAGCAACCCGTAGCTCGGTGCTATCAGAAAAAGCCAGATAGCAAAAAGCAAGAGGACTCCACACAGATTCTAAATTCTGAGATATGAGCCAAAGAACACAGCAACATGAATCGATTTAGCGCTTACAGTCACAAATGTTGCTTATTTTTGGATTTAAAAAAACAAACACAAAAACATTTTTCTTCTTCTAATCAACAAAGACCGCTATATTTTGATGTATTCAACACCATAAGTAATATAAAAGTGAAATATATGGTTTGGTACATGAGAAAATTCAAATTGCCCAAATGCCCATTTCGCCTAATTTATCTGTACTAAAACCTCTAACTTTGTTCTGCTTTACTTTTTCAAAGTCAAACTTTGCAGAGAGACTGATCACATATTGTGCTATGACCTCTGATGTGCTTTTCTGTTTCTGTGCATCTTTCAAAGAGATAATCATCCTGAAAGTGCTTTTTTTTCTAGGCGAAGCTGGAAATTCAACTTTTGCTGTCTTTCATCTTTACTCGATAAAGACCTTTCTTCTTTTTATATGATGCGATACAAATTTTAATTGAATTGCCTCTTGTTCCCGGAAAGAGGGATTCCACTACTTTACTAATGTTTCTGCTCTAGTCGTTACTTTACTTTTGTTACTCCATTAAAAGGTGCCTTTTAAACAAAAAACTCCACAGCCACACGTCACATGTACACGTCACATGTACACGTCACATGTACACGTCACATGTACACGTCACATGTACACGTCACATGTACACGTCATATGCACACGTCACATGTACACGTCACATGCACACGTCACATGCACTTCTTCACTTTTATTGCAACTAATACACTTCTCAACAAAATGTCCTTTTTTGGTCTATTTCCTGTATACAAATAGAAACTTTAAAATGTGCTGGCATTTCCACGTCCACTTCCCATTTTTGTTTTGGCCCGGTTATGACAGCTAGATCAACAATTTTCAAACTTGTCATTTTGTAGAGAACAATGTCATGTCCTCTGTTCCAGGATGTGTAACCTACAAACAGCCCGGCTGAGGCCCACAGGTTTAGAAAAGTGATCCTGTCAGCAAGGGATTGATGTGAGGAATCCTCCATCAGAGGAAGGAAAGAGTGGAGTCTATCTGCAATCTATATGTCAAAAGCTCAGGATCAATAAGGCCACGGATCAATCAATCAAGTAACATACATACACACAGCACATGGCGGTGCTGCTCTCTGAGAGGAATACCAGATGACGGACCGTGACACACTCAGCACAGCGTCATCAGGAAGTAACCGCGTAAACAGGAACGACTGGGAGGAGGCTGAGCAACGTAGAGGAACAAAGTCCATGCAGACATTTTTAGATCGACCGTTACAAATACAAATACTCCTGTAATCCCTCTGTGGCTCTGTTTAACCATCTGTTATTGTTTTGAGATGAACCCCGGGCGCTTCACTGCAGCCCACTGCTCCTCAATAACTAAGGATGGGTCAAATGCAGAGAAGAATTTCCCCACGGGAATAAATAAAAGTGTAAATTTCTTTCTTTTCTTTCTTGTCTGTCCCACCATCGCCTCTCCACTCCCTTTGTTCTCAAGGCTGTCGGTACAGTGAAGCCTAAATAGTTGTATATTACAGAATACACTATTTGTTTTCTTTTTTTCTCTTAATTTTTGTTGTCCCCACACTCAATATACATATATATATATATATATATATATATATATATTTATATATATACATATATATATATATATATATATATATATATACGTATATATATATAAAATAATATATACATATAAATGTATATATTTATATAATAATACATATATATATACATATATATGTGTATATATATATATATATATACATTAATATTTTTTTTCTGGCAACATGCACAACTTTTAAGTAATGAGAGACAGGTTGTGGGAATATGTTTAACTGATTTCATTTGGCAAATCTTCGCCACGACTCGCCTCTGTCCGTTTTTTGCAAATTGATGCACAATATCCTCAAACCTCTTTCAAGGATCCCTGGCCAATGAGAGGAGGTTCCGTCAGGGTGCAGACCCGATGTGTGAGGACGCTACAAGCGGCCCGCAAGCAACACAAGCAGGTTTTTCTTTCAGTGAAACGGATATTTTGCTTGCGTGTTGGGCCCTTCAGAGGTTTTGAAGGGCCCAATTTGCTCCTATGGTTAAACCGGCCCAGCTGAGTTTTAGCAGGCATTATGTTTGACATGGTCTCCATCTTTGTTGAGCAAATGAGTATCTTCACGTTTGACCAATTAGGACTCAACACCACATTGTTGAAGTTGTGTTGAGCCGATGAGCTCGATGACAAGTTGTGGGATCACCCACGTTTTTACAATTAATCCCGATGAGACCACGAATGCCTGTTTGAAAGGTAGTGCTAATCCATTCAATAGTTGTTGAGATATTTGAGACACCTTTTGCTTGTTAAGTGTGGAATGCCATGTGGAATAGATGGACTAGCCAATGCTGATACATGTGGCTTATGGCTGACAAATTGGCTCATGCACACTACATTTGAGATTAACGGATCAGACATTAGGACCCTGTACATGGCCATATTAGTGACACAGATATTATCATCATAATAGGCCTACATGGAATAATTCCTCAGAGTAGCGTCAGTACAGTAGAGAGCAGGGAAGTCCCCTGTGAACCAAGACGGGGAGGGCAGAGGAATGCTGTTGTCTACAGCCTCTCGGAGCTGAACAAAACCAGGCATTCCTCATGGAGGTGTTTATGCTCCGTGGCGTGGCACGCTCCATCCTCACTGCTATCTGTTAGCGTCAGCAGGGTGCTCATCCAACAGAAATAAAACCTCATTTGGAACAGAGATGTTGACATATTCCCAATTTAGCAAAGCATAAATAATCAGTTGGTTACATTGAGGAAAATGACAATCAGAATCTACGCCCATAACCCTGCCAATCGAGAAATACATCAGAAATATACAGTATACATATATATATATATATATATATATATATATATATATTAATGCTGGTCAAAGATGAACAAAATTAATCGATTAATCGCATGATTTTTCTGTGATTAACAGCGATGAATCGCATTATGCGCAACAAATCAAGAATGAATTAAAAACTATACATGCTTTTATTTTGAAGTAATGTTCAGAACAATATAACAGGCACTCTGGGAGCAACAGCAAGTTAACATAACAAAAACTTTACAGACTTTTTAGTCTGTAAAGCCCCTGAAAAATAAACAGTTTGAGCAGTTACACTGACCCCGCCGCCATTTTTGTAGTCCTGCGATTCTTTACAGGACAAACTATGTTCTTTGATCAATCCAGCCATAAATACATATTCTGACAAATGCTATTGTGACATGCTGCACATGCTTGTGTATAAATGAGTTCTTGAAGTTTAGGTATCTCGTTTGATCCACTTAGGACGTGGCGGTGCAGTTCTGCGGGGTCAATGCATGAAGAGTAGCGTGGTAAAAGGCTGCAGCCTGATCGACTGCTGTTGGCTCTCGTCCAGAAGCACGAACCGACTGACTCTGTGTGTTCTGCTCTCTGACTTGTACCCCAATATAGACTTGTTCACAGAGATATGCTGTGTGTTTTTGGTCTTTCCTGGGTTCCCATCTATTCTGACACTTTGCATATCTCAGTGTGTCCGCCTGTCTGTCTGTCTGTCTGTCTGCCTGTCTTTCTTTTCTCCATGCCGTCCCCTCTCTCCGTCCTTGTCTCAGTAGAGTGCATTCCAACAATTCCTCTCAGTCAGCCTCCCTCATTCAGACCCATTGGTTAGATGCTGGTGACAGATCCCTGCTGACACACGGAGGCCTTCAGCTGCCTTAACTCCGACAAACTGATCAGTGGTCAATCATTATTAAGAAGTCCCACATCTCAGAATGGATTATTACTTGGATGTGACTAGTCAGAGATTATGTTTTGTTGTTGTGTGTGTGTGTGCGTGTATGCTGTTGCCGAATGTGAATAAATCAGCCACGGCTCTCTGCACCTGAATCTACGGCTGTTTCGTCTTTTGATCTGATCCAGTCACATTCCTCCTTCCTGGGATTGGGAAACTTGAGATCCGGGGTGAGTGGTCATACTGGAGGCTCGAGGGGCCAACTAATGACTTCCCATTAGTCCATTTGGTCCACATGATCCTTTCTTATCTCTGAGACACACGCGCCGGAGAGAGTCTATCCCCGCGACTAATCGAGGGTCAATTGTCTCCCCTCGCCACTCTGATGCATGCAGCAGCAGTGCACCTTAAACCCATGGTGCTTTTGTGCAACACAAATACAGTACATTCATGTTTTTTTTTTTTCATCCGGAGAAGCCGGCCGTGGGGGGGGGGGGGGGGGGGGGGGGGGGGGGGGGGGGGGGGGAGAGAGGACCCAACTATGCGATTACTGCGTCAAATTAACCACTGGAGCTTCTGAGCCAACGCTGGAAAAAAGGCATGAAATCAAATGGCATCATTGTTCAACAGGAGATTAGCGCAGGGTGCTGTGACCCTCTCCGGATCTTCTGAAAAGCTCTTAAATATTTGAGCGAGTACTGTCATTTCTCACTCAAATGTTAAGCACAGAGAGCCCTCTGTCCTCCTGAAATCGGTCGCCAGCTCGGGACAGTGAGCGTGTGTGTGAGTATGTGTGTGTGTGTGTGTGTGTGTGTGTGAGCCAATATTTGAGGGTCTGTGTGATCTGTTCCACACAACAGTGCTTTAATATGTGTGAATGCTTTTCATGTGCAATTTCAATGAGTCTGTGTGCACGCACGCACACAAACACACACACACACACACACTACTGAGCTTTAAGTACGGGTGCATGTACAGTATTTCTTGTGAAGTCGTCGCCTCTGTAGAAAATGATGGATGGCCTTCTCTCTTTGGCATTCTGCTGAGGTGTTACAGCCACAGGTGTGAGCGTGAGCGTGTGCGTGTGCGTGTGTGTGTGTGCGTGTGGCAGCGAGTCCACCATGGTGTGAGACGAATGAAGGTCCCGGTGGGAAAATCCCTACCTCTAGTCATAACCTGCTCCTCCTCTCCCTCCTCGTATCTCCTCAGAAACCCAACACATCCCACAACTCATGTGACATAATATAAAATAAGTTTTGAGGTGAACAGGGTCGTAAAACTGGCAACACATCAGAAAGAGAAAGAACATTACCAAAACCCCTAATTGTAGCTGTCTTTTTCAATATTAAACTCAATCCCTGTTATACATTATAATATTAAGACCATATTTCACTCACCGTGAAAAAAAAAGCACATTAGTAAAAGAGAATAAATATTTCAACAAGTATTTTCAGTTTCAAAAATTGTAAATATCTTTTGAACTTTTGACTGAAAACTTTTTTTTCGACATCTTTATGTACAAAAAGGATTTGTTGTACAATTGAACCGTTTCACTTTACATCACCACCGTTTCCTCAGTGCTGCATTACACCGGCATCCTAAGTCACAATTGTTACCCCACACTGGCAGTGGCCTTGCGAATATGAAACGGAGTGTAAATATAGCTCCATAGCTCATGCTGTTTCCTCCATTGACTCTTGTTAGAAAAACAATGGCATCCTATTATTCACCGGGCCGTGAGCGAACTGAAAGAAAAGACTTCTCACTGACTTTGTTCATAGCTGCAGAGCACAGTGATGTCTGAGAATCCGTCTCAAACGCTTTCAGTCAGAAACAATGTGCCAATTTACGTTTTGTTCTCTACCGCGCTTCACCTTTTCAAATGTTTGTGTCTGGTGATAAAAAAAAGCGTCTTGCTCTTTACCCCGCTGTCACGTATTATTAAAGGCCCACGAGGTTAGCAGGCTGATAAACTATTCTTGGGCCTGGGTCGGCTGAGTTTAAACGTGCAGAGTCACCAGCGGGCATTGTCAAAAATGTTCCCTAAACATGGGTGACCGTCAAAGGTCAGGACTCTGAGAATAAACCCCCGTGATATTTAGAAACACCTTTTTGCTTCCTGGTAGCCCAGCTAGGCGTGATGCTGAGGTAACAAGAGGAGTCAGTTGGCATGGCAACTATCCCCGTGACCTCTCCCGCAATAGTAGCTGCATAAAGGTCCGTTATGCAATAGGCTCAATTTAGGGTCATGGATTATTCATAAGTGTCGACTCTGCTTAAAGCATCTTTTATATACACTCATTTATGAATTAAATATATATACTACATATACCACATATATACTAAAGGGTCAACATGGCAAAGTGTCTCACTGTTCATAAAGGAGATTAGACATGGACAATTATTTCGAGACAGTTGAAGTTGTTAGCTGTTACCCATTGTTGTTTTTGTTTTTTATCATTTGTTAATGTGGCATCTGTTATAAACTCTAGAATACAATTATAACATGGGATTTGTGCACTCATAAACCGAGGTGGAGGAAGTATTCAGATCCTGTACTTTAGTATTAGATATAATAGTACAATGGGAAAGTACTTCTTTAAAAGTTTTAAATTCTTTCTGCCGTAAAAGTACACAAATGTGCTCAAGGTAGTATGAATAAAGTTGGCCTGCAGACAAATGACTGAGTCCTAAATCATCACATCTTATTAGATTATTAACATAGATTGAGAACGTATAATATCATTTTACTATTGTAGTTTGTCAAGTTGGTGTTGTTGGCCAGACTGAAATGTAAAGGCTATATACAAAGTAACATTAAGTAGAAATAGTACATGTATATATATATATATATATATATATATATATATATATCAAACTGTAAATACAATAGATGTAAAGGCTATATACAAAGTAACATTAAGTAGAAATAGTACATGTATATATATATATATCAAACTGTAAATACAATAGAAGACCACTGAAGCATTACTTTAAGACCTCTGCTCATATTATGCACTGACACTAGGTTGATATTTTTACACCCTCAGAGATAACAACACTAACATTTCAAACCAGGTCATGTGGCAGAAACACAATTCAGTTCATCAGCCGCGGGACTGATGTCGCCTCTCTGATGATCCCTTCTTCTTCCGGCAGGGGGCGGCAGAGAGCCTCTTGGTGCTCTACCCTTCGCCGCCACCAGCAGCAGCAGCAGCGCTGCGTAATCAGGCAGGTCCAGGGCTGAGGGGCACCGAGCCACACGGGGCTTCGCTCAGTGATAAGACTCCTTGGAAGAAGAGGACCGCAAACTACAGAGCTGACCCGCGACGTTGTTTCAGGACGTTCAGCGCGTGAGCTGGACTTTTTTGACTTTTGACTTTTTTTTTTTTTACGCGTCACGGTTAAATAGACACTTGCCAAGAGAAGTCAATTGGATATATTTTGAATAAAGCTGGACATCCTTGGAATAATTTAAACTTTCCACACTTTCCGAGTGTCCCCGGATACAGTTTTGTCTTGGGAAGTTGTGCGACTTGGAAATGTCATTGCATGTTCTTTTGCTCATTTAAATGTGAACTATTGCATGCTTCTTTTTCGCCGTAAAACGCACACTTAAGCGCAAGGTGGACTAAAAAGAGAAAGACACGGACATCAAGTTGAAGACAAAGCGCCTGCATTGAAACTTGGGAGGTTCTTGTCACTCCTCCAGCACAGAGGAGATCCTTTTTGTTGGTTGTCTTCTTCTCTCTTTTTACGGGGACTTAAAGTTGCGTGCCGCGGCACCGAGCGCGAGCGCTTTCTTCTCCCTCTTCCTCGGGATATCTCGTCTGGAGAAACGAACCGTGTGGACAGACCGTCGATACGCGCGCGCAGTTCCGCAGGGCGAGCCGCTGTCCCCCCCCCCCCCCCCCCCCCCCCCTCCCCTCCCCGCGCGCGCAGTGCTGAGGAGAGAGGGACTCTCGCGCTTCCATAAATGCCCGGTCCGTCGAAGAGGCTCGAGGCTGGGCAGCAAGATGAGCTCGTGGGTGCAGCTGCTGCTCGCGTTGCTGGCGGCGTGTCCGCGGTTCGGCGTGGCCGAGGTGAGTCTGCGGCTTCCGCAGTTTGACGGACTTTTAGAGATGCTAGAAGTGGCCAAGTCCTTCTATTATATATATATATATATATATATATATATATATATATATATATATATATATATATATATATATATATATATATATGATATATAACGTGAAGCACCACGCGAGTTTTATTGGAGACGGTTACACGAGCAGCGAGCATAAAAGTATGCTGGCAAATAAAAACATACAGTGGCCTGCTGTTTAAACCCCTAACTTATGTGAGAGTGTAGCAACTATGTCATAAGAAATATATAAACATGAAGTAAAATACTTTCATATATGCTGGTTGTTCCACGTTGTATCACATATATATTGTATATATTGTATCACATATATATCACATGTATATTGTTGGCTATTTTATTCTCCTTTGAAGCTAAATTAGAGTACATATAGTCCGTCATATAGTGTTCCTCCTCACAACACACAGACCAACATGACAATCAAATCCAGGAGTTTTTTTAATTTATTTTTTAACACCTGCTTCAGTCTGTTCTTATAATAAAGCCCATCTTTCCCTCATTGCTTCTTGCGAGGGGTGGGATCCTCGCAGTAAATAACTGTTATTCCTCCCATTAATTGCCCCTATGAATGGAGGCCCAGGGGCGCGCGCACACGCAGAGGTCGTCCTCCTGAGCCTCGTTAGCCACGATGGGCTCTCTTACAGCTGGATGCCCAGCGTGATGAAGGGATGCATTCATGGATGCTGTTCCAGATGTTGAGTCCATAAACGAGTGCAGTGAGCAGCATCACACTGTGACACGCTGCTGCGCAGGCCAGATGTTGGTTAGACAACCAGGAGTGAACACAGTTGCAGTGACACACAGTTTGTTTTCCCCCACGGTGGAATACAACTTGGAGGCAAAATGATGTGTTGTGGTGTGAAATATGTGTCACGTATAAACTGTGAATTGTGAATCCCTGGCTCTAAAAACACATCTCAGTACTCATTGAAACAAATGCAGAACCCCATCACGTTTTCAGCTGAAAATTATACTGAGTGTCGTTTTCCACTGCCGGCAACTTACTTCTGCACTGCGGCTCAATTTGAATATAAACTGTGACATAAGGCTGCAGGATAGATGGGCAAAGTCTGCTGGGGTCACACAGGAAGACACACTTTAACTGAGGGTCCCGTCGAGGTCAAGTGAGGCTTAAGTGACATTATGTTAATAAATAAACACAACGTCTTTGCCTCTTTTGCCTCAATGAAGAGATGTAGAAGAAGGTTGAGATGCACATTGAATCAGATTTGATCTGTTTTTCAGCCTCCGTTCAGATTCCATCTGTGTTTGCAAACCCAGGAGATTCATCTCGAGGGTGAAGGTCCAGTGTCAGCCACTTGTAAAACTAAATGGGGTCAAAACACACACAGTTAACAAGTCAGTTATGGGAAGTGGACATTTAAACAAGTCAAACAAGAGGGCCCAACGACACCCAGACAGAAGGAGGGGTTTGGTATTGGACATTGCATCCATGACTGAGTAACTTCTGCATATGTTGGAAACAATGAGCTTTTAATGAAAAACAATAACAAAGAAGAACAAAAAGCAAGCAGTTTTTATTCTGCAGAATGTGATCTGGCGTCTAAAGTGCTTTCATTTCTCCTTTTCATTCACGAAACCTATACAATTTGGTGTTTGCATGTAATCTACCATCACCGTGACTACTTCACATACTTGAGGGTGAAACACAACTATGATGTAAGACTTAAAATTCCTGTCATCATACCCGTCCTTTCATTTTAGGGCCTCTGAAGGCAACGCATGTAAAAGAGAGCTCAGCTTTGACAGGACAAGTGTTTTAGAGGGAGAACCTTACAAAGGCTTTGAGGTATACAGCCAGGAATTCCCCATGTCTAATTTTAAAGTTATGGGCATGGCAGCTGTGAAATGATGGAGTCTGTAAGCAAGGTTCAATCATATCCCATATAAAAAAGGAGCATTATTGTAAGAGAATGAAGAGACATTTGGTCTTGAGAGTGAGTGATCTGCCTATATATGAAGTGCATACTCATTCAACTGTGGACCGCCAGAGAGGCATCCAGACATTCACACAAAATCATCATTATCTCTAACTGCATCAGGCGCCTTTCCTACTCCGATTTAAATGATGACAAAGGAATGAATTAAAGTCACACACGCATTCCAGTATTGTGCACGTGCAGGCGCCGTTTTAGTGACTCCCATGTGAAACCTCACACGTGTGCCGCTGCTGCGCCGGCAGCAAACTCGACCCCCTAATTATGTACGATTAGACGCTCCCTCTCCTCCCCGGCCCGCTGCCTGTACCTGGCATCCCTCAATGTGTCCAGCAGACCTTCAGGGGGGGAGGAGCCTGCTTCAGGGGATACCTGCTGGATTATGTCAGAAATGAGTTTTCTGAACCCTGTAAAATGGCAAAAGATAATAAAAGAGGAACGTTATGGTTCGACCATCACGGGAGCAGTTGGGTTATGCAATGGTGTTTATAATGGGACAATATGAAAACGATGATTATCCTGGCCGAAATAATTGTGATTTACGATGAAATCCAGATTATCAAAATATGGTGCACGCTCTTCAAATGGCATTAAACATAATGGCACGACTTCACCCTGTACAATCTAAGAATTACATATTTTATTGCATCACATATAGCATACACATAGCTTTTAGTGAAAAACAAACATCTTAAATGTCTTCACATATTGTGAATCTGTTGTTTCTTACATGATAATCTCTGAATTTGTATTTTATTTGTTTATCAAGCTCTATTTCCTAGTCTCTAAAATTATAGAGAGCTAGACAGTTTTTTAAAATCACTCTTAAGGATATTCACAATTATCCCGATTTGTAAATTCACCACCATCAACTTATTGTTAATCGTCCCATCCTTAGTTTGTAAGAAGTGGCACTGCTGAAAGTCTTCTGGTTTGCAATAGATTGACAGAAGGCTGTCTCCTTCATAATGAATAACTCATAATGAGTTATGCTGTTGCTCAATGATATTATCCCTTCACGCTCTTTATACCAAAGTACAAGTCCTATGTATTACCCAATCAGCAACCTTTCTTCATCCTGTTGATATATTGAACGCATCATATTCTTCATCCCACAGTTGCCCGTTGAACATTATCAATGTCGTCTGTGGCTTTTTCAATCTGCTTACATCTGTTTTGTTTATTGGAAGTGTTTATTTAGTGTTTCCTGCTTAGACACAAATCGTCATGACAGCAGGCACCACTGTGAACAAAGGCACACATCCTATAATTAACATCACACACAATTAGCCGTTTGGCAAAGGAGAGAAATCATCATCATTATGACTCCTTGGGGGCCCCGGCAGCTCTGCAGCAGACATGGAGGTGTAACGCAGCGGGCATTTCCCAACAGCAGGCAAAAGCCAACCAACAATGGGGGAGAGTCAATGGCGTATAGTACGGACAGGATGAGAATACATGTCCACGCATTGGATGGCTGCTTCCTTTGGCTAAGACTGGCTTCCCATAGGGATTCATTATATTCTCCAGAAGCTGAATGCCAGTGCACACACAGTTTACCCGACTGGACTTGCATTATAACATCAAACTGTATTTTCACCACATTTGCTCCCTTGAGATCATCGTCATCATCATCATCATCATCATCATCACTGCTTCCGTCTCACCCTTGGGTGACAAAGCAAAGGAAGCACATCCACAGCATTTAAACCAATGTGAGGAAGTGTCCCGATCCACGTCTGATCCCTGTCCGTGTTAACCCGTCTTTTATTCATCTATTATCCCTCTCTCTCTTTTTTTTCTTCAGATGCACCTCTCTTCTCTCCTCCTCTCCATATCACTCCTTCCCCCACTTCCTGACTCCTTCCTGGCTCCTTTGACCCCTAAATGTTAGCAGATGAGAAGACACAACGCCAATAGTCATTCACCCCGCTCTTAGTGACCATTGTGTGTCTGCTTTGCTTAATACCCCCTCACCCTCTCAGCTCTCTTGCCCAGTAATGACCGGGGGGGGTTAAACCCACAGCCAGTCCATAGAATCACAATGTAGAGCGGTTGCTTGGTTTCTGGTGTGGCGGTATGAACATATTTAATCAAATGCATGACGCTTAAGTACGAGGCTAGTGCTATCTTGTCCTTTTGTTATTATCGCCAAAGAAAAAAAAACTAAACTAGAAATGAATTGAGAACTTCCTGTGGAGCCAATAACTGATATTGTTTGTAAGCCTCCATGCTATAAATCAAAATTAACAACACATAAAAGAGCCATACCGCTGAACATTTTCTATAAAAAAACAAAAAGTCAGCGTAGACGATGTTTAAAGGCCCAGTTGGTAATTTTGGACCATAAAGTGTAATCGCATAAAAAGTCTTTTTTTTGTTTCTCTCAAACAGTCAACTGACGTAAACAAACGTCACAGCCCCAGAGAGCAATACGAACTAAATCTATATTAGTCTTTGTATTTAAAGACCTGTCAATTTGAGACCTATTGTGCCTCAGCCAAGCAGACACACACACACACACACAGACACACAGACACACACACACACACACACACACACACACACACACACACACACACACACACACAGACACACACGCACACACTGAAACACTTGTGAAGTGGATGTTGCCGACGTGCCGCAGTATTGCTCCATTTCCTCAGAGGAATTGTTTGGAAAACTCTGTAATGTCTAATGCAGGATGAATACAGGGTGGGAAAGAAGCTATTCTTATAGTCACGTGCACTTCTGGGGGAAAAAAGTCCTACTGCTTACGTGTCTTTTCCCATCATCATGTTCTGAAGCAGTCCAGAGTAATGCATCTTGTATCTATGGCCTCTCTATATGGATTTGTAAATACTCTCTATATGGATTTGTAAATACTCTCTATATGAATTTGTAAATACTTGTGTGTTTCAGGGGGAGCCTCTGCCTGCAGCCCTGGTGGAGCTGGTTAGAAACAGCCCCATCTCCTCCATAGAGGACCTCCAGCTGCTGCTGCTCACTGACTCCGTAGGTAAAGACCAGCGCATTCTGATATTTATGCCGATTGAAACCAGACTCGGTGTCGTGACTGTTATTATGGATCCGAACACGGTTAGACTCTTATTTTAACCTTAACAGTGTCTTTATTTACAATACATGAGCTCACTTAATCTTTTCTAAACCATTTTCAACCTTATGCCTAAACCCAACTGTACAGTTTGGCAGACCGATGCCATAACACTTCATTTTCTGTACTGTACAAATACATAGACAATTTTGGCAGCATTGTTTGGAATGCTAAAATACTAAGGCAGAAAGTATCAGACATTTAGGCAACACTCTCGTGAGAAACGCATGCAGTGCACACTGAGTTATCATTATGTATTATTACTGAAGATTATATGTTTCTGCGTATGAGAGCCTTTGTGCTTATGGGTACCCTTTCAAAATAAAGTGCAACATGCTTTGAAATCACGCAAAAGCTACACTCTAGATATACGATACATGAATAATAACGAGGAATGATGCACAGACAACAAATTCAATATACTGACTTAAGTAATAATAATAAGTGGCTACATGTCTACCCTAATCGTGATAATTAAACAACTTAAGTGATAAAACTAACTCAGACAAACAAATGGAGTTATAACAAGGAGCAGAGAGAATACATGAAAAATAAACAGTAAGAATTATCTCTCTCTCTTTCTCTTTCTCCCCCCCCCCCCTGTCTACATGCACAGCCTGTTCTATCTATATAAATGCAGAGGGCGCCAGAGGGCCTTATAGTAAAACATACGCCACATGTCGAAAACAGACCATTCATAAATCACTTGCGGTGTTTACATAAGTCAAATGCTGTGTTTGTTTATTGTTTTGTCTCAGACGAGGAGGACGGGACTTCTGCGGCCAATGGAGGTCAGAGACTACCAAGGAGCCTCGGTGAGCTAACCCCCGCTGCTTCCTTCCTTGCTATTCCCCCACAGTGTCTTTTCTTGTTGTCATCAAGGTGTCAATCTATTGTACACCATAAAAGATGGAGACAGCACTGCTATTACTCTTCTGCGGATCTCAAAATGATCCCTCTCATGCTACGGCTTTGTGAGGATACATCTGTGTGTATTCATACGTACTGATGGGAAGATAGAAGGTTGACGTGCTGACGTGGAGGATTCCTGATTTTCCTCATGAATGTGAAAGTACTCCATCCTCATTAGCGGAGGACTGCGGTTGTGTTCTGCCCGCCTTCCTGTGAGTTGATTAATGTGACAAGTATGGCATTAGTGACACGGTAAAATTCCACCCATTAACCTTTTTTTTTTTTTTTTTTTGCTATCGCGATAAAGCAGATGTTTGAATTACTGGACGCCAACCTACAACAGTCTAGGTGACTTTGTTGGATTCCCTCGAGAATGAGGAGATACTAATGGCCCCACATTAATCACATGCCAAATATCTTCTTTATGTGGCTTGTATGTTCAAACAGAAGCGTGTCATTGAACAGTGAACCTTTGTGGGATGAAATCCCCTCGTGTTTCTGCGTAACGCTGCAGCACAATGCAATATGTGCAACAAGTCTGATTAGAAGCTTTGACATATGCTCATTTTAAATGCATGAGTTTCATTTTCACCTGCTAGAAAGAAGTCATACCATACATACACATGCAAACCAGCTAAGGTGAGCCACTACAGAGGAGTGAGTCAGCACAAAGGGATTGAAAGTAATTAGGCCGCTCATATTCGCCACAAGCTCAGCTCCTAGCAACTTAGGAGGGTTTAGATTTATGTAGCAAATCATAAGGAGTCCCATTTAGATCTTTTACTCATCGGTTAAACAAACACCTACATGAATGGGGGGGAGGGCTAAAGTCCGTGGTTAGTTGTCTAGTCAAATAGATTAAAATTATAATTTTAACAATGCTGAATAATTTTGCAAACACAAGTTCAAACAGTCATACTCACACTCATGAATGGATTACTGAACAGGCCTACGGGGCAGAGGCCCAGGGGCCAAGGGGTCAGGGGCCCCCTGAGTTTTGCCTGCAAAATGTCACAGAGAGAGACGCCAAATGACCACAAAGACACACAGAGCGACTACAAAGAGATGCAAGATCACCAAAAGACCAGCAAAACAACTATGAAGAGACACATTAGTGACCACATACAGACAGAGACAGACAACGGCCACAAAGAGATGCAGAATTACCGTGAAGAGAAGCAAAATGCCGAAAACAGATGCAAAATTACTTTGTGTCTGTGCTCAGAAGACCATTGTTTCTTAATCCCTGCATGCTCACACTCGGTCATATCTCGTCCCGCAGATGCCCAGCCGGCTCAGCAGGCTCTTTGCAAAGTTCGTACAGAGGTGGTTGAGGTCACCAGGGCGATGTTGGACCGCAGCAACGCTAACTTCATGCTATGGCCGCCCTGCGTCGAGGTGCAGCGCTGCTCTGGTTGCTGCAACACCAAGAGCCTGCAGTGCGTCCCTGTCGTCACGCACACCAGATACTTGCAGGTAAACAACCACAAATGCACAGAAATATACATTTAAAATACATATACACCTAAGTCTAAACACACCCATGTAAGGCTGATCTACGTTTGTGTTCTACTCATAATTATCCACCATTACCAACCTCTCTAGGTCATGAAGATTGAGTACATCAACAAAAGACCCATTTACGCTAAAGCCGTGGTGTCAGTTGTCGATCATGTGGAGTGCCGATGCCAGCCGGCTCCACGGCCTCCTGCGCCCAAGAAGAAATCCTCGCGCAGACAACATAACCACCAGCATCGGAACCACACGCTCAGCCAAGGACATGGACAGGTACATTATGAATGCTATTTTGCATGCCAATCTGCTACAGGTTGAAAGCTTTAGAAGTAATATTTTTTGTATATGTAAATGTGTATCGAGACCAAACTCTAACCGTAGTTCAAACCTGGCTATTCTAAGCATGTACACACTGTTACGTTACCTCAGCACTTCTTGCACCTGCTTCAAAATAAAAGGCATAATCACGTTTTCTTTGTGGATAACTTCCTTCGTCCAACACCTACCAGAAGAGATGAGTGTGTATGATTTGCATGACTTTATTGCTTTTTAATATATTAATATTCCAAAGGGTTGATTTTAAAAGTATAGATTTGATTTATATTTTACCGTTAGATAATAAATATATTGTAAAAATCATAACAACAATTCTCGAACATATCATTTATATTTCCTATCTTCTCTCTTGACTGGTACATTGAATGTGTAGGATTAATTGTGAGATTTAGCTGAATTGTATATTGTTTAATTTTATTGTGAAAGGTCAAGGTGCACTCCAAGGATGAACTCCATCAGTGGGATGATCTGAAGCAGAACCAGAGGGCCAACCTGGAGGACCTCCTGGAGCAGCACTGGAGCCCCAGAGGAGACACCTTCACTCAGCCTGGAGAAGGGTACAGCCTGGCTGGGAAAGACACATCTCGCACTGGAGAGGCGGTTCCTTTGGCTCCACATTGGGCGCATAATGCCACCAGGCTCCTTGAGACTAAAGACCAAACTGAAAATCTGGAGGATGTGGAGAGGAAAAATGGAAGAATCTCAAATGGCAACAAGACTGTTTCCTCGGTGGACAATGTTGGCGTGGAGGTCAAGAACGAGTTGGTAGAAGGTGGGGAGGGGTTGCCGCTCCCCAGCACTGAAGGGACAGTTAACGAGGGAAACGGTAGCAGGGAAGAAGGCACGCAAACACGCAGTCCATTATGGCAAGACAACAAATCCAAACTTTCAAAGAGCCACACGAGTGGATCTTCTCACCTTGGTCCTGGTCATCAGAACCCTGAAGCCAAGTTCAGTCCTACCGAGGCGCCCAGTGAGCGAGCTGGGAGCAGGTTACGAGCGACCAAAGAGCCAAATCCAGAGCCTCGAGAACAGGCGAGACGGAGAGACAATGACACTCCTGAGGAGGTGATGATATTACAGACTGAGGAAGAAAAAGTGGAGCAGGAGAGAAAAGAGCTTCTACTTCTCCACAAGAGGCTGGACCAAGAGAAGGAGATACTGAGACAGCAGCAGATGAAGCAAGAGGAGGAGGAAAGGCAGAAAGAAAAGGAAATGGATAGCCAACATCACCCGCATGGTAAACATCGTCATCATCTGCAAACAACAACAACACAGGATCCAGGTACAAGACTTTATTTAATACTTTGGGTTAATAAAAACAACACAAATAAGAATACTAGCATTTAGTAACAAGTCAGAGTAAAATGATGTGCGAAAAGAAAAATAATTGTTGTTTTCTCGGTTGTTCCATTTTTCACAATAACATAGTCACAAGAGATAAAGTCACATTTTTGGTCATATTTATAACATGTAAATCCTATTTTAACAGCGACAACATCTGCGACAACCACACGGCGGCCCCCAGCTCCAGCGAGCCCCAGACCCCCAGCCCGTCCAAAGAAAAGGATGAGGAAGAATCGCAAACGGATCAGCAAGGCAGCTATGAGAGCAATGCTAATGTAGAGCTAAAATAAAGCCAAGTGAGTTTACCAAATATTCAAATGATAAAGAAAAACACACCGAAATAATTAATAAACCATTTAGATCGTAATGACTGAATGTAAAATTTCTATTTTCTGATTATGCAGTTTAAAGTACGTCTTCCTATGTCCCCCCCCCCCCAGGACACCAAGGGAACTTGGTGCAGTTCGTGGATCCAGAGGTGCAGCGGAGTGACTCCCTTCATATAAGTACTTATTCAGTAACCTGCTCGTCCTGTGAGATCTCCTCCATAACACTACTAATGACCGCCTGGTGAACCTGTAACTACACCCGTGTGGAGTAAGACGAGGGTAAGAGGAAAATGGAATATACCTAAAAAGTGGACCTTGTCAAGAAAACGTGCTTGCCTCTACTGCGACAGTTGCTGGTATGAAGACGGACAGATTGTGTTCAAGCACTCAACCTGTGGGGCACTAAAACGGCATCGCTGTAGAACTGTGGACAATAGTGCAATTTCAGAACTCTTCTTGAAACCTTGTTTTGATATCAACAAAGAAAAACTGCACTTAAATCTTGACAGAACCGAGTCTATATGGGGTTCAAATGACAAAGTCTGTTGCTGAAAGACGCCTTCGATAACCACAACCAGATGGACGACTAAGGACATTTGGTGGAAAAAGGGATATTTTGTGTCATTGAAGATTCTGTTTTATTTTAATCAGATAATATCAGAAACAATCATCTGCAACAAAAAGTGATGTTGACTAAAAATATGCATTATCTTCACATACTGAGGGGCTCAGTGTCGGAAAGATAAAGCTGTGTAGATTCACCCTACCAAGCCCTGATATCATTCATTAGCTCCGTAAAACACAGCGATGGTCTCATTAACCGTATTTAATTATATTTAACTCATTGCAAACACTGGAATTACACAGATGTGATACGAGAACAAAATCACAAATTGTTGCATTGCAAAATCTCATCACAGATGTGAGGGAAAAGGTGCTATCTAAATACGAGGTGATAGCATTATACCTGTGACCTGACGTCGCGCTATGTTTCTTATTTATTTATCTCTGCCATTTTCTTTGGATTAACTTTTTTTATACAACATGCGACCAAACAAGATGTGGGCCGTTATGGCTGGGTGGCTCAAACAGAAAGAAAGACAGCAAGATAAAAAAGAAAAGAAAAGATGAAACACTTCTGTGTCCTCCCAGGATCATGCAGTGTTTCACTTCTATGTCAAAAAAGTGTTTGTTTTGTATGACCAAGAGTGTGTGCGTGTGTGTGTGTGTGTGTGTAAGGGCTTGAGCCCACACCGACACTGCATCTAAACGCTCATGGAGAAGCATTAATATGTTTGTCTCTTTCTCTCTTGGATAAAGATGTGTCTCTCTTTCACTGAAATATTCATATTCCTTTTAAACTCTGGGAGGATGGAAAAAAACCTGACCTTCACATTTTACTTCACGTGCCCACACTGCATTTGTTTTGTTTTAATAATCCACAACACGTTGTTTTTGACATTTCAATTGCAGGAAATGAGAAGGGTCAAAACAAGAACATCAGAAAGATACACAATGCACATCTAGATAATGTTTTTATGTCCTTTATATATCCATTAGTAACAACATGTGGAAACATGCTGGTGATGCTATTTGTGTCCAATAATCCATAATCGGCCAAACACCTTAAGTTATTGAAAACATGACCCGCACGTGCTTTATGCCAACTTACAACTGTTTTTGTCTCTGTTTTATTATGGCAAAAAAAAACTAAATGTTTGCAATAATTAATGCTATTTTCATATGGGTATAAGAAGCTAATGTGCTTAAATCTACTTGTTTTGTGTTTTTTTTTTTTTTTACCAGTTTCTCTTCTAGTGTTGTCATGAAATATACAACATGCTATTCAGAACAAGTCTCACTCAACAGACACATTATAACAAAGCTTATCGAGTTATTTGAAGAGTCCATAGTCATGCTTGTACCTATGCACAGCGACACTTCAAGCTAAATGCTAACATTGACATGCTAACTTGCTGATGCGAAGCAGGTATGATTTGTACCATATTTTGCATTTAAGTTTTGCATGTTAGCATGCTAATATTTGCTAATTATTACGACACAGACACCATGTACAGCCGACGCTGATGGGAATGGCATTCGTTCTGTATCTGTTGGACAAATACAAATGTTCATGTGATGATTGTATGAGAGAAAGTGAAGGTATCACCAAAGTCCTTGAAATTCATCCTTATGTGGCACATTTATGGAAACCCATCTAATGATTGCCTTTAATTAAAGTCCGAACATGACAAGCTCATCGTGGTGCTAGAGCTAAAGTCAGGGGATCACCAACTTCAGTAGGATTCTCCCTCTAAACGCCATGGACGTCCGCATCAAATTAATGGCAGTCTATCCAATTACTTTGGTATTTTAGTGTGAAACAAAGCAGAAAACGTTAAACTCTTGAAGGAAGGATAACACCTTTTTATGTCACCATAAATTCTCTGACTTTCCTCCCACCTCGTGAAGACGGGCTGATTTATTTAGTCAGCCTGTTGTGTCTACACAGTGAATCTGCAGCCTCCAGAGACATTATTGGCTCTTTAAATTTAGAATTCATCACTGCCTCGTATCGAGCGTGAGTCCCAGTGACGTGTAATGAGGTTTGTTCTTGGTTGTAAAAATCTATCAGCAGCCAGCTGCACAGTTTGTCTGCTGCTTATCTGTTCAGCCGTCTAAATTAAATCATACGAGGAAAAGGCTTTCACAAAAAATGTCCTCAGATTTAAACCCTCTTTAGAGTAAAGGGGACTTACTTACGCAATTATGGTCTTCACTCGTTTAGTACTCAAAGGTTCACGTCTTTGGACTTGATATGAGGTGCATTATTCACTGGGTTTGATGCGTGCACCAAATGACAATTTTGCAGAAAGATGCTAGTATCTGTCTCCCCCTTAACGCCCCGTGTGCGAAATCAGTGTGTATTCTGGTCTTCGTGAATTGCTTCCCGTTGCTCCACTGTCAATCTCACACAGACGTACTACTTCTAAACAGCAGACTATCTCCACATTCAGCATGGAGGTGGGATCCCTGTGTTTCCGCAGGTGTCCCAGCAGCTCCCCCAGCAGCTCCCCCAGCAGCCCCCCCTGCCCCCCCTGCCCCCCCGCGGACTTCAAACAAGAGTGGGAACGAGAAGTGCGTGGAGGCTTGTTGGCTGTGACAAACACACACAGGGGGCAGCCACCATGACAGTGTGGGAGGGTCTCTGAGGGACCAGAGACCGTGACTAAAGACACAAGATGGTTCATAGCTCACTGATTGACCTTAAAGGGCGATATGGCTTGTTGGGCCTAAACAACACTGTTACCAAACCAGCAAACAACCATTGGAACCATATAATGACCCATCCAGACCAGGACCTTGCAAACCATGACCCAACCATTATCATTAGTTATTCCTTATCAAAGCCAGTTGCATAACGTTATCTGTGTTGGGATTCATTGGTGGAGCATAGTTGGTGGTTTAACTCACGTTGTGGGAACATAAGTCCCACAGCCACATTGTGGGGACTCATCCCACAGTCTGCCCCCAAAGAGTTGGTTTAAAGTTTGGTTACGGTGAGGATAAGGGTTTGGCTGAAGGGGGAAGTGGGTATGGTTAAGGTCAGAGTAAGTCTCGAGAGAATTAATGAACACAAGGTCCTCTTAAGTGGTAGAAACAAGTTTGTGTGTGTGAAATCAGGCATTGAAACATGTGGTGTGCATCCATTCAGAACAGGGGCAGCTTCAATTGTTATTTAACTAAAAGCCTGTTTAGGTTCTATTGTTCTTCTTTTTGCCTTTCTTGTTAATCGGAGGGCGGTGGACTCACTTCATTTTTTTAAATGTCAAACTGCTCATTTTCAAACATCAATGAGAAAGCATGACTGTTATTTCTATAAACCCCTGCCTCTTTTCGCCATCAAAAAAGGGCTGTTTAGGCCGAGTTTAGAGTGAAAAGGTCATTAATTACAATTCCTTTAAACCTCCACGCTGTGAATGGTGGTAGTTTATACTTGTGTTACAGAGCATGTGAGTTTATATGATTCTAAGAATGCTTTGGTTTATGATTTCAGACCTTTAGAGCAGAAAATACAAACGGTAAAGGTATTTTTACCAACAACAGTATAGTGCCCTGACAGACTTCCTTTCAAGACATAACTGTCTGTGTTTGGGTATGACCTGGATTCCCTGATGTACAGTAGTTAGGAAACAGGAGGCCTTTGAACAGGAGGTTACACAAGCATCCGTGCGGAGCTACGCACTCCCTACACCTTCCAGCTTTTATTTTCCTGTTTTTATGTACGACAAAGGACGGGGACATGTTGTACACAGATGGCCACACAACGACCCCGTCATCCAACACATACACACTCACTCTGGTCTTTCCATAAACACACACCGTTGTCTTTTCATTTCTTTTTTGTTCACTGATTCAGATCAATATGAATCCTTCACTTGTTCACTCACCCTCTTCTTCCAGGGAACAATAGCGGACTGATGGCGACTGTGAGGAATGTGACTGTTTTTTGGGGGACTGAGCATCTGAAAAAAGCCTGGAATGTTGGAAAAAAACACATCAAAATCGCCTTCCACAACCACGGTCAAGGCCAAACAGAGGAGCGGGTGATCGGCTTCGCGGGCATCATGACTCAGTTGGTGTGTGTCAAACTGCTCCTCAGCATCATCAGACAGGAAGTTGTACCTAGCAATTGGCTGAGAACACAGGAAGTCGATATCAGCATGCCTGGAATTCCAGCATTGTGTTCTACAGAGACGAGAAAGACTTGTGCATCGCTTATGCACATGATATACATGTGAAACACCACTGCAACCTCATACTGGCTTCCAGAAATGGACAGACCCCGAATACTCTGCACAGCCCTGTCAGGCTCGACAGATGTGCAGTTAAACAGAGCAATACATTACATTACAATGTGAGTCCATGTTAGAGAAAGAGAGGGCATATACACAGTTCTGCAAAGGCTTTTAATCTAGAACTCAGCTGCAAATTTAGGCATCATTCACATATACACAGCATTTTTGTAAATTTAGCTTTTTTGCCTGTAATCCACAAAACTGGTAAACTCCGACCCGGGTGAAGTTATTCAGAAACTACAAAACCAGACATGGGAAAAACAGAATCTTTGGTTTTGGAGATTTTTTTTTTTTTAGAACAAAAGGACAAAAAAAATGCTGTTTACAAAATCACCCGTATCCATGTGTACGAGGCCTAATGGCCACCGTAGCCTACATACATGTGTAAGGTTAAAATGTTGCACTTATTCACATATTGACACACTAGTGGGTAAATCCAGTCATGGCGGTCTCGCTCTTGGGTTCACAGGGAATGTGATTGAAGACGAGGAGAGAACTGTATTTTTATGCCTGAAAACATTACAGCCCAGTCCCATTGTAGTTGATTGGAGGGTTATTCAGATCACCTGTTGAACAGAGCGTTGTTACCGGCTCCTAATTAACAATTGAGAGCAGCTTGGTGCATTTCAGCTCTTGGCCAATCAGAGTGTGACAACACCCTTTCTTGAGGGTTTAAGAGAGGTGGAGAAATAAAGCTCAGGGTGTTCTGGTCCTTCTTCAAATTAATGATGACTTCCACTTAGCAGATTCAGCTAGGAACTTTGGTCTTTTGGCCTTTTTTAAAATTAGAATTGAAGGGTTGTTTCTTTATAACTGCTTTCTGCTATAGTCACCTGCATCCGGGCAGATCTTTTAGTGCTAATCATGCAAGAGTTTCTACTTGCTTAGCAATAACCTAATGCCTTCGGGCAGTATTTAGAACTATTTTCGTGAAAATCCCCTTCATGCACGTTTCCTTTTTCAAAGAAGCATTTTGTTATAATTGAGGCATGGATATTTGTCTTCAAAGAGGGGGACGACAACGTTTAAAAAACCACTGATCACAATACAGCTGAACACTTCTCTAAAACAGTTTCAACTAAAACTGAAAAGTACAACCTTCATGGTGGGAGGATTCATTGCAGGACAGTTCCATCAGTATCGGCATTAGTTTCAGCTTGTTGCCTAATATTATTAATAAAAATAATAATCTGCCATCTAAGAGGCCAACACAGTTTGCCTGCCAGCCTGAACACTTTAAACCCTTGTTTATGTTTGTGGTGAGCAGGTGTGTGTAAGCCGTTCTTAAAATATAAAGTTTAACTTACTAGCACAATACAACGGTGCAGCAAACATTGCAAACTTCCACTATTCCTCTCCGATAATTCTTTTATCAGCAATTATAAAGCCTGTGCTGCAAGTAACACACCTGAAGATGACGTTAAGTCTTCTGTATTGACACTTAACATATTCTATGTACATTTAATGTCTCTGCAGGCCTCAGTCGATAACTAAAGACTTGCATGCAGTGAACTTCCTGGTGCCACACAACATAGCAACACATCAGCATGTACATATTGTATTTGTATATTCAGCAACACTTGGGCTACAACATTGACAACAAGGTTCTAACTCACACACCTCTGTGCAAACGTGCATACATGACCGCAGCCAAACATGGCTGTCAGCAAACGTGCACACATTTCCCATGAAATACAGCTGACATAATTCTGCATCTCCCACCTCAGCTGTGAAAGAGAATGTGAAAAATAAAAAAAAAGAGGCTACATTTCAACACAGCTCTTCAGAATCCCTGTGTGTTCGACATGGCCATACATTCTGTGAGTAATATATTTATATTGTCTGGGAAAGTATACAAGGAAGGAAGTGACTGAGGTGATGACGAATCTTTTTGACCACCAAATGAAACAGTCTGAACATCACAAAGGTATTTATTTAGAGGGGGGGGGGGGGCGGTTGTATTGTATTATATGAGTGTAAGGTGCTTCTGTTATTTCATTCTGATCTGGAATGTGTGAGGAAGTTTACAAAAAAAAAAAACTCAAAGCCTGAAGACATACTGAAGTCCATCCCTGAGATATATGTGCACTCAGCTCACTACTGCCCTCCATTGTTCAGAAACCCAGCCTGATGTTGGGTCAGATAAGACCAGCAACATGGGTCATCTCTTATGTATAACATCTAATTCAGTGAATGCCTGTATCCCCATGTGAGCATATGTCGCTTAAAATAAAGTGGAAACAATAAATCACATTGCTTCATTATAGCTGCTGAGAACGCCTCCATAGGCCTTGAGTTTACTGTGCCGCCCTGGTGAAAGCTGCGGGGAGGTGGCAATACCCCGAGGCCTCTGCGGGGCCCCCCTGAGGCCAGGGGGCGAAAGTCCCCGGGGGAGGAGACGGAGAGTCGTCCGATGGGGTTTCTTGCTCCCGCTCGTTCTCCTCATACTCGACATCCGCCGACTCGCGCCTTTTTGCCTCTGACGACTGTCGGATAGAAGCAATGCTGTTCAGTGTGACGCTTAATGGCAGCAAAGTTTACAGATGAATAACATTTCTTTGACGACCTTTTAAACACGTGCAATTGGTGATTTTGGTTCTCACTACATTTCCTTATCATTTTCACTTTATTGCCGAGAGTTAGATGAGAGGATTGATGCCACATCCAGCAGCCGCTTAGCTTAGCTTAGCATAAACACTTGAAACAGGGAGAGACTCTGTCCAAATGTAACAGCCCCACTAAACCGCATTAATCTTGTTTTAATTTGTGCAATGTGTAAAAACGACATGCTATATAAGGGTTATGTGACCCACTCCTTCTTGTCCTGGAACATGGACTTCCAATAAGTGCAATAAATAGGACACAACCCACCGTAAAGCCACAATATTTCTACATGTTTACTCTATCTATCTATCTATCTATCTATCTATCTATCTATCTATCTATCTATCTATCTATCTATCTATCTATCTATCTATCAAACTGTCAAACTATTCCTTCGAGGCTGGTGTTCATAAAAGGCAGATACTTCAAAAACTCTGACTCAATTTTAGGAATACGTTATTTCTGCCGTTATTGCATAGTTAATTTATAAATTCTCAGCACCTGGACATCTGACAGAAGACGGTAGCTGTGAGTAACTAACCTGACATAAGATGTACGGACCGCTGAAGCTGAAGGAGGATGTCTCCTTCACAGCAGGGGGGGGCAGGTTCTTACACCTCCAGCAGCCCTTGTCCTCCAGACGCTTCTTGGTTGGACACAGCAAAGTGTCTGAGGAGCTGAGAGAGACAAATTAATGTGCCTGTTCATGCCTTTCCTGAATTATTACAGCTGTATTTATTCCATGATAGCAGCCTTTGTTGTTGTTATGAACTGTCTCGAGAGAACTGTGAACTGTGTTACCATGTCGACGCGCTGGCCAAACTCATCACTTTGCAGATAGTTATGCTCTCACTCTGCATGAGTGTCTGGTTGGAGGCAGACTGGATCACACAAAAAATACATCATGTTTTATACATTACAACATTCCTTTACGCACCATAAATGTAGATAATTCAATTTCAATTCAACTTATCACCTTGATGTCGGACAGGATTTTGCTTTTGCCTGGAGATGGGTCTGAGTCCACCCACAGAATTGCCCTTCTGTTCATTCAAAATATTCCATGTAAAAAAAAGTTTTAGCCATTTATGAAACTTTACTGGCATGTAGTAATGCCTGTGTGCTTTACGTTAATGCTTTAATTTTGAAATACTTAAAATAAACATGATTTGCCCCCTCTAAATGGACTTTGGTGTGGATGCGCATGCACTCTCATGGTTTCAGGTGTTCTCCGGTTCAAAGGGAATGCAGAAGCACATAAAGTACCTTTGACAAGCTGGAATGGTGTAGTAGAGCATAAGGAAAGCAGCGGCCACGAACACACCGATGGTGAAATAGATCAGCGTGGTTGGGGACCAGATGGCTGTCAGGGGACAGAAAACAGAATTAATGATGATACTGATAATAATCACTCATGATATGTATTATGTTTTTTTTTTTTATCCCATGTTTACTTTTGAATCAACTGGATATAAATAAAACGTAATAATATATTGTAATTCCCGCAGGAAATAGGTGAAATCTGTTTCTTTAGGTTTGAATATTGGAATATTTTGGTAGTGCCTGTGCTGCTACATTAAAATACCTTCTTGCGAGGTCCACTCCACAGGAACGGTCCAGTCGGAGGGGATTCCTTCATAGTGGCTGTGGGCAACCAGCGACCTGACCTTGACCTCGTAGTGCTGGGATGAGGTCAGAGAGGCTCCCAGGATTGTCCACGACATGGAGCCCATTGAGATGTTCTCCAAGACAGACGATCCCTGGGAAAGAAATGCATAGAATCCATTAAATGGGTGTTCATCGTTGGCGAGAAGGGATTACAATACAGGAAGACACTTGTGAAGCTCACCTGATCCTGTGCCCTGTAATAGCACACCTGATAATACAATCCGAGTTTTGAAGACGTGCTCTGAGTCCATTCCACCATCCAGTTGGTGTCTTTCGGCGTCACCTTCACCTGCTGCGGTGGGCCGGGCCGAACTGCGCAACAAGAAGCTTATGTAGCATACAGTCTGGATGGAAAATATCTTTTTTTCTTTTCTTTTCTTTTTTTTCTGTCTTTTTTAAGATCGAAATCCTGTCTATGTGAGGAACATCATACCTCATGAATCTTTGAATCTATTCAAGTTTTTAGTGTGTGTGTGTGTGATGTGCAAGTTGTTTTATGACATAATAAAACCGAAACAATCCGATCATATCTTATTGTCTGGTAATGAGCAGACGGGGATGCAGTAGTGCCAATCAAACACTAGGTGGGGTCACTCAATCACATCACAGCTGCTCTGCACAGCTCCATGCAGTTCCAAGTGATGTGAACCCTCTCCCCCTCTCTCGCCCTCTGTCTCGTGTCCACTCACTGTGTTTGTCGACCTTGAATCTCTTGACTGCGTGTGCTGGGAGGAGCTCCACGAGCAGGCATGCAGGGTCTGAGACAGTCATTGAGCAGCTGTACCTCAGCACAGTCCTGTCGAGGTCAAAGGTGACTGTTGAGTCCACACAGTTTCTCTGAGACCTGAAGGCCGGGGGGGGGGGGGGGGGGGGTAAAAGGAGAGCAGTGAATCGATGATAATGGGGACGTTTTTTTTTTTTTTCAGCCTCAACCTCTGCGGTATTGTCCACTTACTGGTTGTGTCGATATGCCAGCTGGTAAGTGATGAAGTGGTCCAGCTCTCTGCTCACCTCCCAGCTGCACATCACCTTCTTCTCTCCAACCAGCACACAATGCAAACTGGGAGACTGCCCAGTATCTAGAGCCAGAGTCAGAGCGAGAGAGAGATAATAACAACAGCTGCGAAGCATCCCAGTACTCCCATGAAAAATGGACAGAGGGAAAAGATTCAAAATGTGAGGAAAGGAGATAAGGAGCAGGGTCCGCATCAGAGGAAAAGACTCGTGAAATGATGCAGTCCATTAAATCACCCAGCCAACTGGTTTCACTCAGAAATGTCAGAGCTGAAGCTAATGTGTACACCAGCAGAGAAGGCGGCTATGGCCGTATCCACAGTTGGGTTAAGGGGTTGCTTTAGGTTTTTAATGCCTTCTTTGACTCACCTTCTTTAGTGCGCCAGGTCACCACAGGACCCCAGTCGCTCCAGTGACCCACGCTGGCCCGGGCCCTCACCCTCGCCTCATACCTGCGACCCGGGAGCAACAGCCGCTTCTCTATTTTCACACTGGTGTTTGTGACCTCCTCAGTCTGTGGAGAAGGAAGAGACACGTGAGTTTTTGCATTTATTTTGACATTGTGAAGATTTTCCTGCAACACCAATGTGTACACTATTATTATTATTATTATTATTATTATTATTATTATTATTATTATTATTATAAGGGCCAAACTATATTTACATTCATGTACATTCACAGGTAAGAAGAGAACCATGCTGTATTGCCTTTATCAATGAGTTTAAACAATACATTCTTTCAATTCAACACTTCAAAACCGTACTCGTTAGTATAAAGGACATGGAAACGTAAGCGTTTATTTTCTTCTTTTCTTAATTATGTGTTTTAAAAACGTTCGTCACGACAGTATTGTGGGCTGGCAGCAGATTGTTGTCGAGTAAGACGTGAGCTCACCGTCCAGTTGTCCTGTCTGTCGGTTCTGTAGCTGAGCTGATAGGTGATGTGTTTGTTCAGGGAGGAGGAAGAGGAGGAGGAGGAGGAGGAGGAGGAAGAGGAGGGGTAGGGGCTGGACCAAGTGAGCTGTCTGCCTCCATCACCTGCTCCATGTGTGGATAGATTCACCGGTGGGCTCGCTCTCACTGTAACACACACACACACACACACACACACACACACACACACACACACACACACACACACACACACACACACACACACACACACACACACACACACACACACACACACACACACACACACACACACCACTTGAGAACGAATGAAGGCAAGACTAGAAACTTCTGCAGGTGAAACTTGACTGTGTGAAAAAGGTTAATGTTGTAAGACGAAAACACAGACGACTCCCAGACCGGACAACGCCGTGGTATCAACCTGTCAATCACAAGATAGCCACGCCCAAAGGCATACCCTGCTTTATGGTCTATTTTACAATAAAGGGAATAAATCAAGTGAGAATTAGAGTCATTTTCTCATAGACTTCTTTAGATTCTGACTTATTTTTGTAACCAGAGGAGTCGCCCCCTGCTGGCCATTTGTCAGAATGCCAGTTTAAGCGACTTATTGGCTTCACTGTTCAGAACCGGAGGTTCCGGCTTACTATTTAAACCCTTTCTGCTTCAATAGTCTCACGCTCTGTGCAATACTATGCTTAAGTGTTTCTCAAATAGCCAGGTCGAAATGCATGAGTTTGTGAATTTTATATTATAACTCTTTCTCTTGTTATCCTCCCACAGACCGGTGAACTCACGGTGCACAGAAAGGTCCAGGAGCTTGTGTGGGACAGACGAGCAGAGGGTCAGCGTTTTGTTCTGGAGGAAGTAGACCGTGTGTTCGATGCCAATGGAAAATGTATCAGTTTCATATCTACACTGGGCCGTCCTGTGCACACTTGCATGCTGCACTTCAGCACGGTGAGGCGCACACTGCTCCCTGCAAGGACACGGACGCAGAGCGGTTGGACGGAGGACATATACCCCATGATCCCAAATCCTCAACACTTGTTGTTGTTGTTGTTGTTCTCACCTGTGGGTTTCTGTCTTGAACCACAGCTGCAGTGTTTGGTTTCCGTGTTCCTTCCACCTGCAGTGGACGTATGACTTGTAGTCATTGTGGCAGCGTAAGGATTTCAGCAATGGAGACGCTGGTGTGAGGAGGAGACAAGTGCTTTTAGGACAGTTTGAGTGGCTTTTGTTTAGTGTATATAGATATTGTACCAAAAAAGCATTGAGATTCTTTAGGTGTATAAATCAACGCCGTTAGAATAAAAATAAGTAATATATAGAGGTATTCTAAAAGTATTTATACATATCTTATTGGATTAATGTGTCGTACTGTGTGAACAGCTTTCTTTGGTGCAGTTAACTACTTTAGTTTTGGGCAATTAAGTCTTTAAAAGGTATTTCTGTCCTAATAACCGTTTTCTTGCAGTTAATAATGTTCTAGAAAAGAGTGTCTGTATCGTAACACATTAAAGATGAGAGTAAACTGCTGCGCCAGAACAATGAACACGTTGACTTTAGAACGTTCTTGAAACAAGTTCATTCGGAATTTAAAATAGGTTGAAAAATTACAACAACACACGATTCACGCAACAATTGATCACCTTTAAGAGGCTGATAACATGCTATTATGATTGACAAAATATGCAAATGAACAACATCTCTGAGATATGGTGAAGAAGAAGTTCCAATTATTTTTTTTTACATTTAGGATATACATTGAAACTAGTAACAAGTATTCAAGCATAGAGTAAATGTACATAATCACAGATTGTAACCGCCCCTTGTGATTGTATGATGTATGGAACAAAAAAACATCCCAAGATGGAACAATGATCCAAATCAGAATCTGGAATTAGTTTGATTTTGATTCCTAAACCATCCTGATGGTGAATACTGCGTGACTCACTTTCCTTTAAGCCGCGGTCGTGGAGCATGCAGTAGTCTGGACCACAGGAGAGAGCCAGAGGAGGGAGCAGTGACCAAAGCACAACCCAGAAAAGAGACATCATTCCTGTGGACAGACAGAGCGGGGGAGCCCCTTGGTTTTATTTTGACTTTGTCTCTGGAAACGTGTTTTCACATCATCCAGAAGTCTGTAAATGAGATGAGAAGTCAGGCGCATGCAGATAAAGTGAGGGAGAGGGGGTGAGAGAATTAGTGCATTTACTAGAATAATGAAGAAATGAGTCATGACCACACGAGCAGCACTCACTTCTTCTTTGAGTCTGCTTGTTGTGGGTTGCTGCCACACATCCGCCTGCCTCTTATCTCTCGCCCTCACATGGGATGGACCAAAACCACATGCAGTCATGAGGTCCAAACGCATCAATACATATAGAATCAATTACTGGTGACACAGTTGAGTGTTTTTACCACACTGCTTTAATATACATATAATATATATATATATATATATATATATATATATATATAGACACAGCCTGGCACACTGTGGAGAACATTCTCTTAGCTTTGCCCAAAGTTTGTGGACTGCATCATTTTATAATCCAATATTGTGTCCATTATATTCTTTTTTAAATTATATTTCCAAAGATTCAAATTATTCACCAGCATGATGCTAGTTCTGTTTCCATTTAGTTATAAATGTCTTATTCAATTCATATTTGCTTTAAAATTGGATTATCTGCACCCAAAAAACATATACACAGCTGTAGTTTCTTAATTTAAAGGCCATCCTGCACTCACAAAAGAGATTCTATAACGGCCTCTGATAATCATAATACTTTTATAATTATCACTTTTTTTTCAAAACAAATACTACAATTTTCACATATCTGAATGTTAGTTTTTGATATCAGAAACTGAATATTACTTTTCAGACAGTGACAGGTTTAATTCCGTATTTATTTGTCAGCAATATTTTGTAATTCTATATATTCCTAATAAAAAAGACATTATCTTGCAATGATTTTTTTTAATATATACTGTGTGTGTATATGTATGTATATATATATACACAAAATATATTTGATTGTAGATCGCAGGCACACAAAGAATAAGAAATATTTAAATTAAACTTGTGCAAAACCTTTGTGTATTTAAAACCTTTTTAAAAAAAGAAAAGAAGATCTAATATCATCAAATGAAGCGAAACATATAGAAATTAAAGAACAATAACCTAAAACAAGATTTCAAAACCTAAGGTTTATGGTTGCTCAGGCGTAACAGACTTGTGTACAGGAGCAGGTTTGGGGGGGGGGAGCCCCTTCAGGAGAAGGTGGGAAACCAAGGCTGACTTTAAAACCATAATGCATAATGTGGGGCAGCAGGTCTGACATGTGCACAACCAGCCTGCTGAGATCACAGGCAACCCCAAAACAAGCAGATACATGGAAAACCTGCGTATGCAGACAAATTACCGCACGCATAAAGCATTTGAGAAGATATGAAGGAGACAACATGTTGATATCAAAGTGATGTAACTGTAAACGGATTATTTGCTTTTACACTCTAAATACCTTATGTGTCTTCCTGTGGTACAACATTAGTGTTTGATTATGAAAATTCACTGTAATTCCACCAGTAAGTCATATCTGAGTCACAGGAAATCAACGTGTAGGATTTCATATCGTCACTCAACACATTTTAACATTACTTCTAATGCTGCCTTTGACTTCCTCCTTTCAGATGATTTGACATGATGGACCGTTATTTCTGAACACACACGAATATCACGACACACACACTCTTTGACACACCAGGACGGACACAATGTCCCATTTTCACTGAGAATTCCCAATAGCAATATTACTGTGATATCTGCATAAAAATGTAAAAAGAAAACTCAAATAATAATGCGTTCAGTCAAAACTTTATTGTGAGTTTCTTTTCGTGGTCGCAAACGAATGACACTTCAAATACGAGAGAGTTTGTAACGATAATTGTGTCCGAAAATGATTTCAGAGGCGCTCTGTATGTTGTTAACATGATGTCAATATTTCATTTTAAAATATCACAGTTATATCTAATGCAGAACCATGTTGCCAATCAACAGGTGATATTTACAGCATTCAGACTGTGAAATGAAACAGTGGATCAAAGCACAACGACCTTCCCTAGAGGTCATCTTTCAGCATGTCCAGGTAACCTTCCAGTCTCATACCTCTCATGATGAAGGCTCTCGACATTTGTCCTCGTCCGTCCGTCCGTTCGTCCGTCCACCGCCGCTTCCTGCTTGTCAGCCGGCTCCTCGTCAACACTGTCGAGAACTCCTCTCTGACGAGTTCAGGTTCCCCTTTCTGTCCGCTGCACATCATGTTTCCTTTAACGCACCTCCTTTTTGTTACTGGACGCGCACTAAATAAATGCAGAGTTGTAATAATTCATTTTCATGGTTCGCTACAGTATGTTTGAACGGACTCGGGCCGCCAACGTGCACATTTTCCTACATTACTTCGACATTTCCTGTTGAAATGCAACGAAGAAAACCCATTTTGCTTTCTGGTGCCACAAAGGATTTTGGTTTCATGAAAACAGCCGCTGAAGGTTTGCCATCTGAAAGCGGGTATCAGCGGTGACTCGACCGCACGCTGGAAGATCAGGCCACACTTTAGCAGCTGTCACGCTCGGGGTATTTGTTTACATTTTGACAACTTGTAATTTGATTTAGTTATATTATTGTGTATATCTACTGTCTTACTCAAACAGCTACTTTCCATTTTCCTACCAGTGACTTTAAATGCCACACAAAGGTCAAAGGTCAAAGGTGGGTGAAGTGAACCAGCCCACGGTTTCACAACTCGGTGCTCGTCAAATGTGCCTCAATTCAGATATTAGAGATTCATTAGATGATTAGATTATATTGAGAAGAGAATAAAATAATTGAAGTTTACAAGATAAAACATCCGTTAATGATCTACAAGAAAGATAAATATATATTCAAGCAATTTTTTGCTCTCAATGAATTGAGCATATTTGGTAAGTATAAGCACATATGTAACTGTGGTCTGTAGAACTGCACTTAAGTATAATTATGAGATGTATTTGTTATGGTATACTGTGGACCTATTCTAGTGCATTGCAGTGGAAAATACTGCACTTGTTTACTCCATTTAGTTATTATTTAGCAGATTTTACAAACAGAACATATGATCAGCTTCTAAAATAGGAGTTATAATAATAAACGGGATATGAAGTAGTGAGTTAGCTTCACCTCGAGCAGCTGGAGGAGAAGAAAATACTCCTGCCTGGTGAAAAAATGTCTACCAAAAAGTTTGTCTATCCGTCCAATTGATTTATTCCTTAACACATTCAATCACATATATGTAAAATCACAGCAGGAGTTAAATGCTGTTGTTGTAGAAAGTACGAGCTAGAATTCAAATAGTGAATGAGACATGTTGTATGTACTGTATGCTAACCATAAAGTTTTTCAATAAGTGCTCTTAACCCGTCAACCACACAACCACCAAATCAGACGTTTACTCACCATCACACTCCCAATACGCACATTTATCACCTCTTTAAACCAATAGAACAAATTCAATTAGAAAAGTTCTCTTTTTTTCATCGGTTTCTACCAGTTAAGAATTAAAAAGCTTCCTAAACTGCCATTTCATAATAGAAAAGAAACCCCAGTGAGTTTACTATTTATACTTTCTGATCGAATAGCCAGTTCATGTCAAGTCAACTTCAATATCCGCACTACTTGTCATTCAAATCTCTCTCTCTCTCTCTCTCTCTCTCTGACTTCCTGCTAACAAACATCTTGAACGACCAATTCCTCATTTCAGCTGCTGCCATGTGACTCAAGCGATTCACATTTGCTTTTAATTTTTCTTTTTAAAACTAATGCGTTAGCTGCACGGTGGTGTTGCAATCCCCTCATTGACTATTCATTAAATCCCAACATGCAAAACATATTATTAGATGGCGTGTGCACAAGGGGGCCTCCAAATAATGAACTATGCTCTATTTCTCTCAACACGCATAGGTGGACATTCTTTTTCATCTCAAACCTGTTGCTCCAGAGCAGTGTTCATACTTCAGAGTGGGTTTGGCTTGGCTCCAGACAAGTTGGGGAGACTAGAATAGCTTATTTCTCTCTCTTTAAAAAAAATCCTCTGGTTCCCGGAAACCACGAGGAACTCGCCAATCAACTTGCTGATCTGTACATATCAGCTATCCTTGAGGTTTATTTGTTCAAAAATGTGTCATGTGGTCAAAACGATGGAAACGTATCGGAGTGGTATTCTGCAGAAAGAAAAAACTCAATAAATGTTCTTTGCGCTGCCCAAAATAAATAGAACATGAGCTGAAGAAGTCCATAAAAGTGAAGCCAATAGTGGTGTAGAGCTGTAACGTCAGTTACAGGTCACGTTGCAGCTCTTATGGGGCACCTGTCACTCTTCTATTTCCTCCAGGACATGCAAGCCGTTATCTTCCTGTCAACTCTTCTCTGACCTCTAAACTAACCTCAACCGTGCCACCTAGTGATCACACTCTGTGCTTTGGGCTGTAGAAGGTGGCCGGTGGCAACGAATGAACACAACGACGTGCTTTATTTCAGTCTTTGTTCTTATTCTGGAGGGAACAAAGCCTTTAATTCCTACAAACTGGAATGAATTTGTCCCAAAAAAACCCAACATCCAGCAGGTTTGGGTCATAATGATGCTGCCACGTCTCGGGGTTCAAATGGGCTTTAAATGACTTTATCTCTGTTTCTGAGAGTGGTAAACAACATCCGTCCCAGAGTCCATCATCTCCAAATGAAAAGTCAACAGCCACAGTCTGATTCCACACAGAAAACACACTATTTTTGTTTATATAGTTTGAACTCCATTGTGAACTTCGATTGTTGTTGTGCTCCGACATACTCATGAAGCAAACTAAACCGTGCTTGTCACGTATATCCATGCAAGTTTTATTTATTTTTTTACTAAAGGAATAATACGGATGAGGTGACAGATTGCGCCCTGCTTTTAAATTACAGTTACTTTTCGTGGGACGCGGTGCTCCTCGGCTGCTTTGTGATACTGATGAGAAAGATGCGCCGTTATGAATCTCGCTCTTGTGCAGCTTCAACACTGCAGAGCCTGAGTTGATGGTCTCAATTAGGCCGACATTCACACAGATGTCTTCGTTCTTTTGGTCATCCATGCGACAGTTAGTTTTAGGGTGGAATTCCGCTTTCACCTCCGAGAGAGGAATCTCATTCATGAAGACGCACAACTCGCACCGCACAAACAAGCATTGCAATTAAAAACAGGCAGCAGTTTGATATCCACACAGGCAAATCATAAAGAACGATATTCTGCATCTGAAAACTTTTGTTTTGGCAGAATATTTCGCAGGTGAAATGGGAGAAAAAAATCATGAAAAAGAACAATACCATTTTAATTAATCTAAATCTGCGATAATGGCATTCATACACGGCATGACCCCAATGATTAGACCCGTCTGCTATTGTTGAGTAATAGTGCTGCTTTCACCATCATCCTGCTGCTGTAAAATACTCTTTGAGGCTAATGAGAATGTAATGTGAATTAATGAGATCAATAGTGAGTGTTTCAGAGGGAGAGAAGAGGACTGGAGCAGGAGAGAGAAGGGAGAGAGTCAATTATTGGACTCCTTATTAAGGAAGCCATACTTGCCCAATAAGAATACATTATGGTAATTATAAAGTAGTTGTAGTTTAATCTGAGGAGAGTGCTCTGGCCTGATAAACAGCTTGAGGAGACTTGCTCTCTTCCTCCGGTCTTGTTAATTATGTTCATTCTCTTTCTGTCACAGGACACACACACACACACACACACACACACACACACACACACACACACACACACACACACACACACACACACACACACACACACACACACACCACGTGAGAACAAATGAAGGCAAGACTAGAAACTTCTGCAGATGAAACTTGACTGTGTGAAAAAGGTTAATGTTGTAAGACGAAAACACAGACGACTCCCAGACCGGACAACGCCGTGGTATCAACCTGTCAATCACAAGATAGCCACGCCCAAAGGCCTGCTTTATGGTCTATTTTACAATAAATTGGACCATTATGTACTAAATGAATGAGAGCATGAACTCATGTTTACAATGTTTAAGGAGGGAATAAATCAAGTGAGAATTAGAGTCATTTTCTCATAGACTTCTTTAGATTCTGACTTCTTTTTGTAACCAGAGGAGTCGCCCCCTGCTGGCCATACGTCAGAATGCCAGTTTAAGCGACTTATTGGCTTCACTGTTCAGAACCGGAGGTTGCCACCGGCTTACTATTTAAACCCTTTCTGCTTCAATAGTCTCACGCTCTGTGCAATACTATGCTTAAGTGTTTCTCAAAAAGCCAGGTTGAAATGCATGAGTTTGTGAATTTTATATTTTTTTATTTAAAAAAACAAACAATTTATAAGAGAAAATCCCTCATAGCTGGCCTGAATCTCTTGCTGTCCATTTTTTACAAACACAAATTAGAGTAAAGAAGAGGAAAAATGGGCTTTGTTTGCACCACACACAATCTGGAGGGGGAGGGGGGGCGGGGTTGCAGCACATTAATGTGTGGAAAACCACACATTCCAGGCAACCCCGGGTCATCCTTTTTTTTCTTGAAGCATTGTGTGGTTGCTTTTGCAGGCTTTTCGTGGAAATGGTCTGCCACTGGCAGTAATGTGTTAAAACCGCTGAGTAAAGCTATTTTTCGAATGGGAGACGTTCCAGGATGAAGCTCTGAAGTGTCCTTGAGCAAATAACGCCTCACCTTGAGCAAAAATGAATCCTCGCCTCACAGGCTCTGGAGAACTGTCGCTGTGACACGGACCTCTGACACGGGAGAGAGAAGAAGAGATTTTCAAACGCATCACACCTGCACTATCACGGGTCCCTTTATGGCCCTCGGGTCCCACTACGCTGATATGACTTGACCCGTAAATCAGTACCTTTTTTACAAAACCATGTCCCGAAGCTATTCCGCCGTCCAGCGATTGATCCATTCATCTGCAAAACAGTCACATACGCACACAGAGAAAACACTCAAGCTTGCACACAGTTCAACACCCCACTGGATTTATTTTGCCACACTGTAATCATGGATGCATTACTGACCGGGCCTATTGGGCATTTGGCAGGCAAAGCCTCTGAAGTGACTTTTAACGACTTAAGACAGCAAAAAATGCACGATGACCCCAAAAGAAATGCAACATGACTGCAAAAGAACCAACGAGGACGAGGACAATGCCTTCACACTCCAACGAGATGCAAATGACTACAAAGAGACAACAAAAAAACACTCACAAGAACACTTTATACAAACACAAAATACCAGAGACAGATAGATGCAAAAAGGAGAACAATGAGTACAAACGATGCAGCGGTGGTTTTGCATGGCTTTGAGTCTGGGAGTCCTGCTTCATATGTGGGAGGAGGGGGGGGGCGTCTGGGCCCAGGGGTCTGTTGTTGTTGTGTTTCTAGGTCGCATGCGGTCACTGACACTGTATGTTACCATTCACATCAACCCCCCCCTAGAAGCTCTCTGAAAGGCACAAGACAGATCAGTGGATTTTCACAATATCATCATCCTCCATTCAGCCTCCTTCTTTCTTTCCTCTCCTTCTCTCTCCTTCGGCGTCCTTTCACCCCTGAGTTCATTTAGCCAGAGGCCAATCCGCTCCTCTTCCTCTACTCTTCATAATGCCCTCCGTCATTATCACTCCATCCCTTTCCTAGACTGCCATGCTCCGCAATGTTCATTTTTGTCATCAGCTCTCACAAAAAGCTCTTCCTCCTCCTTCTCCCCCCCCCTCCCCCCCTCCCCTCCCAGCCTTTCGTCTGCCGGCTCCGAGAAGTTATTGCTCCAAAGTTAATTGCAGTATCCGTACTGCAACACTGCAAACACAGGATTGGATTAAAGTGTGATTTAATGGATGGAAGGACATTTTCTTCAGTCTGAAGTTGATTGTCTCCGGCAACCGGAGGTCATGTGACGAGTTGTACTTGTGTTTTTCGGTGGCTGTGAGAGATTACCGTTGTGTTGGAGTTAAGAGTTCAAATCAAAGCCTGTTTTTTTTTTCGTGAACATATATAAATGTGTGTCTATGCCGTCTACATTTTTGCCTTTTTTCTTTTGACTGTTTCCGCTTCTTCCCCTTCTCTCTTTCTCTCTCCTCTAACCAGTGGTCCCCCTCTTTCTTTCTATCTCTGCATCCTTACCATTCCTTTCTCCCCCCTCTCTCTAACTTTCCTCTCCCTCCATTCCCTGCATCCCTCCTCCTCCTCCTCCTCCTCCTCCTCCTCAAACATCACACAATCCCCTCCTATCCCAATCCAGCGCACCCTCGCTCACTCCCTCCCTCTTCCTTTATCTCTCCCTCCCTCGCTCTTTCTCCCCTTCATCTCACCTCCAGCCAGCCGGAGCACCCTCCTCCTCTTCCTCTTGGATCCCACAGCCTGCTCGTCCACTTTCTCTCTCTCTCTCTCTCTCTCTCTCGCTTTCTCTTGTCTTTTATCTCTCCTTCTGTCTCTTTCTGTCCTCCACTTCTCTCCAGCCGCCAGAAGCTCGCAGGCTCGTCGCTCTTCCTTCAACTACTGAGGATTCAGAAGCACTCGGGACGAAGACCCTGTCACTGGAGGTAAGTGTCCACAGTATGTCTCTATGAGTGTGTGTGTGTGTGTGTGTGTGTGTGTGTGTGTGTGTGTTCGTGGTCATTAACCTTACATGCATCAGCTGCTGCTTTAGGAGGCAGGTGGAGTGACTGGAAAAGAATACAAAAGGTAGTGGAGAAAGCCAACTGTTCTGCAGTATATGGCAGAACAGTGGACTGTGGAAAAAAGACAATGATGATGATGATGATGATGATGATGATGATGATGATGATGTCGGTAATGGTGTGTCAGAGGAGAGATAAAAGAAAAGCAAGGAAAAAGAGAGGCAGTCTGCTGCATCAAAAAAAAGACAAAAGAATAGAGTTCATAAAGATGGAGAGAAAGGCAAAAATGGAAATCGCGCTGTGAGGAAAAAAACAAAAACCCTTCCAAAACATTAAAAAAATTAATTATAGAGTAGCCAGAAGAGAGTGGGAGAAATAATTCACAAACGAGAATGGGATGCTGATGTTACCCGGTGAAGCAGCTGCATGCCTACAAACGCTGCCTCCTCCTCTCCCGTAACAATCCCATTCACAAACGGGACCTGAGAACCGGAGATGGTGATTGGTTCCCCGAACGGTGTGTGTGTGCGTGTGTTTCTGTGTGTGTGTGTGTGTGTGTGTGTGTGTGTGTGTGTGTGTGAAGGGGAGGAGAGGGATGAATACCCATTACATTCCTATGCGGGTGATGCTGAGGCGTCCGAGCAGATGCTTGAATGAAACCGCACATTACCGTCACACAGCCCATACTATACAGGAATGTGGACAAGGTGAGGGATGTTTATTGAAACAACATTGGCACAACACCACAGCGCCGCAAGGACATATGTGTGAACAGACTTTGGCGCGAGTGGGTATTTTAATTTTCTTACCCCACAGACATCAAACTTCGTCTTTCTCCCTCATTGCGTCATTCTCAGTGCTGCTCCAGATTGTCGTCCCACTCCCCCTCCCCCTCCCTCTCCCCGCCACAATCTCACTGCCACCGGCAACCCTCTCAGATTAACAGCTGGCCAAACAAAAAATGCTCTCCTGCCTTGGCGATGCAGGCCAATTAGAAAGGGACATTTGTTTGGGGAGGGGGTGGAGGAGCTGTTGCTGCGCTATAGGAGGTGATGGAAAAGAGAGAGAGAGAGAGAGAGAGAGACGGAGGGGAGACAGGGAGGAGGAGAGATGCCTTTCTCAGGTCACAGAATAGAGACAGATAGACAGGAAGAGAGATGGGGAAAATAAGCTATTTGACCAGAAGTTTAGGAAGTAGATGTAGAGATATCTCCCAGAGAAAGGCGAACACTTGACCTGCTGTTGACGCTAGAGGAAGTCATTCACACCAATGCTCTAGATGGGATAAATAACTTGAATTTATATATACCTCGGGGAAGAAGCTAAATAGAAAAATTAATGGGGTCCAGAACCGATCCTTGAGGTACACCGTAAGTACGTTTCATAGATGAGGAATTGGACGGATAGGATTTGAACCACTCAAGAGATAAGGGTGAAACAGAGTTCAGGGCTAAGAAGTAAAGCAAGTATCTTTTTTCATCCGCCTCACTACAAAGGAGAGAATACAATTAAGTAGCCATTATTCTCCTAAATTCCCACAAGCAGGAGATGAGATACAGGCTATACTTTAACCATCCACCCATCTCTCTGCAAATTCACTTCTGCCTGTTTCTCTCTCTCTCTCTCTCTCAAAGCCACGCATTATACGTCGCCTTAAACGTTATCACCACTTCTCCATGTTAAATAAAAGTCAGGCGTGATGCATGGCGGCATATCCTCTCCTGATTTCATGGGACATCAGTGATTTAGCCAGCGTGGAGCTCTGTGGAGTGTGAAATACCCAGGTGTGATATAATACTCCTGGGGGAGGTGTGTGTGTCTGAGTGAGAGAGAGAGAGAGAGAGAGAGAGAGAGAGAGAGAGAGAGAGAGAGAGAGAGAGAGAGAGAGAGAATGGTTTTGTATGTGTATCAGTTGCGTGAGGAAGACAAGAATAGGGACAGACAGGTGGAAGTGTGAATGAGTGTGTGTGAGAAGGACAATGAGAGAAAGAAAGAAAGAAAGGTGTGTGTGTGTGTGTGTGTGTGGAGCTGTGGAGCTGGGCAATACTGATGCTGGTGGGTTTAAGGAAGCATGGAGAACCAGTACAGGAGAACTTTCCAACAGGTTTCAATGGTGATCGTTTCAATTGTGATCGTTTGACTGGGAAAGGCATTAAAGGCATTAAAGGGGGTCCTATTCAGCGCTCTGAGGAACTACGACTACTCTAAGTGCTGTGTAATGCTGGTTTGAGGAGGCTCTGATGGGAATTGAGATGAAAAACGTCTTCACACTAACACAGTGTCCATGCATGTCGTGTCTCCATGTTCTCTGTTCAGGGACAACATTGTTGTCCGCACATCTGCTGAGCTGAATTCACACAGTCATGTTTCCACTACTGTGTAGTGTGATAAACTGTCCTTTTGTCTGTGCTCCTGCATAATGTATCATTATGGATCATGATTGAGTCGATAATGAGGTGAATCATCCAAAGATGGCTTGCTTCAATGGTTTGTTTTAAAAGTCCTTACACTTAATGATTATCATTAATGGGGCATGCAGTCATCTGTCCAGATGTTACCGCACATTAAAAATCAATCGGAAAGTGTGAAATCATTTCAAATAGTATTAGGCGTGGTCATTTCAAATGTAGTAATCTCGATCGGTTTGGTTTTCGGGCGCGGTCAAACAGGACTAAGAGCCTGCAGCGTTGCAGCGCGTTGCTTTGAGCTACATTCCAACCTCCAAAAGGTAGATAGAGTATCACGTTCACATTCGCATGTTAACTAGCGTTTGTTAATCGGCCCCAAAGGCAAAGCACAGCTGAGACCGATGGGGAATGCCGTGAGTTTTACACGTTTTATTGGAAATCCATTTGTTCATTAAAGAAAAAAAAGAAGAAGCTAAACAAAAAAATAAATGAACCTCTGTAACTGTCATGGTGATCCATCCAGTTGTTGTGAGACATTTCAGTCTTGACCAAAGCCGACAGACCGACGTTGCCGACAGACCGACGTTGCACAAAGGAGCAGAAACGCACGCAAACGGCACCATGTATTTTCAAAACTGCCCATAGAAATGGATTCCTTATCTGTTACTACCTCGGCACGCATTGTGCAGACCTGCAACCACGCACAATGAAAAAAAAATGACACTACTAACAGTTGTGGGGATGGTGTGTAGGCGTGTGTGTGTGTGTGTGTGTGTGTGTGTGTGTGTGTGTGTGAGTGTGTGAGTATTCATGCAAATTGTCTAGGAGCCTATCATTTGTCCTGCATTGCCAATTGCCCTCTGGTTGTCTATTTTCTCTACTCTGCTGTTGTGAGTGAGTATAGAAGACCAGCAGTGGGCGGACTGGAGAGGGAAATGCCATTTCACTGGGAAAGATGGAGGGATGGTTGCTTGTGTGGGCTTGTTATCATAGGTGAGAGAGGGCGGTTAACTGTGAGCAGTCAGTGGGCCGCACGGTTCTCATGTAGGAAAACATCCATGGAAAGATGCATCCTGATAAATGAATAAAGGTCTCTGTTTCTTTTGATCTTGTTTTTAATCTTGACTTTTATTTCTTCTTTTTCTCTCCTTCCTTCATTCCATACGTTTCCTCATTTACCCGTTGTTTAAATCAGTTGTGTTTTTTTCCTTCTTTTTTCTACCCATCCTCCGCCACCTGTGAGCTCATACACAGCCATAAGTGCTGAGCATATGGCCACTACAGCCTGTCCACCACCTTAAGAGGTTTTCTGGATAATTAAAACACTGTTTCCAGCCACGGCACAAAGCTCGCCAAGAGACAATTTGCATTTGGGCTGTTATTGTCATGAAAAGCACAATTAACCCCGGTGTTCAGGGCCCTTGTTAAAAGGCATTAATTAAAACACTGATTTTGATAAAAGAGAATGAGGAAGTTTTTCGTTTTTTTGCTGAGGTGACAGATGTAAGAGAAGAAAGGGAACCTGTGGGTTTGGCTGCAATCAGAAGCACTCAGAGTCATCTTGTACAGCTCGTATATCGTTGTGTACTTTATGCTGCATTTGCTTATCAGGCATCCAGGTTGATAACACACGCAGGTTTTGATGCACCGTCACTGGAGCCCGTCCCACAGATGCAAACTGACACGCACACGCACACGCACACGCACACGCACACGCACACACACACACACACACACACACACACACACACACACACACACACACACACACATAGAAATGATATCGCAATGGGCCTCGACAGAGGGACAGACAGACCCGCCAAGGTCAGATGCTGGCATCTGGAGAGCGATTGATGGTCACGCTGATACGCGAGATGATCAGTGAAAAACGTGCCAGACGCAGATGGTTTGGAGCTTATTAGTGTGTGTGTGTGTGTGTGTGTGCCTGCAGACACTGGCGTAACGTTGTGCTCATCGAGTCATTGTTTGAGTGGGTGTCAGCGACGCTGGAACCGAGCAACCTGCTAATAAGGAATTATGTGCATGAAGCGAACGGCATCTATTGAAACATCAGATGTTGCGTTTTGGCTAATATTTGAATAAGTGATGAGATGGATGGAACCCGCTGTTCTGCCAGAAAGTTGGTCAGCTGGATTTTGTGAGGTCATGTGAAGGTGCTGCACCCAATCCCAACGAATGGAAAGCTCTTGGGTGTCGTGCCGCCCTACGGTTGGATACATATAGCTGGATACATTGCAATACCTGCATTACTATGAATACCTTTTGGTTTGATTGGGTTCTGTGCCTCTTGACATGCACACTAGAGAATCACTCACCTTTTCAAATGTTCTTCACGCAAAGCACTTCTTGTCCTTGAGGAGGAACTCGGGTCCAGAAGGCGGTTTGAGATATTTGAAGGGTTGTCTCTCAGGACAGCGGTGACAGAAGCGCAAGTCTTTTTTAATAAGGTCAAAAGGTCGATAGTAACTTTAGACACAGGTCAGCCCGCTTCCAATTAGAAAACCTGTGACCTCTTAAATGAGATCATTAACGAACCCGTGGTCATATGGGAGAGAGCGTGAGCAAAAAGGGATTGAGACTTTTCTTATTTTAGAGCTTGAAAATTAAATGGAATGATGATGTGACCTATTTTATCAAAGCCACTTAAAGCCTCGATCTTTTGGGAACAAAGTCAAGTATTTTTAGAGTTACATTGCTTTTTAAAGCAGTGTATTAATCCTAAGGTTAAACATTTACCAGGTCAACACATGTCATTTTGTTCTGTGTTGGGTTGAGCAACATCAGAGCTGAATTATTCAACGTGCTCCCTCATTGGTTCTTACTTTAAGGTAACTTCTTAGCTGGTTTTATAATATTATTTAAGTTAAAATACTCTGGTGGAGTTAACACAGACACACACAAACACTACGATCTTCGTTCAAAATGTAAAATAATCCTCCCATTGATCATATATATTCCTATATATCAAATATTCCTGAATATAATATATATATATATATATAGAATAAAACATTAGTTGACTGAGTGGTATCAATATTCTCATTTAACTATTAAAGCTTACTTTTTCGAAAATGTCTAAGTATTTGTAAACCCTTCGAATAAAGTCCTTAATGTATAAAAATCTTAAGTAAATAATTTATTTCAAATTGTAGAAAAACCCCAACCTCAATAAGGCTGCATCCCTTTTCAAGCGGTTCATCTTTAGTTGTGTTCTTAAAAGTTTAACTCCCTCAAGTTTAACTACCTCACTAAATAACTTTCTGAAAATGGGGCACCACTTTAAATTCTTCACCTGTTCCCTGCTCCACATTTAATTTTTTTCAAAGTAGGATTATTCAAAGTGGGAGAAATATTTGTGCCTCCCAGCGCAGCACAAGTGGGAAAAGGAAAGACTGCCGTACGGGCCCGGTGCCCTAAATGCAAAGCAACGTTTCCCTGAAACAGCTCTCGCTGATGTGGAGCAACGAACTGTCAATGGTCCGATGGAGTTACACCGTCAACTCGTGAAGTGAATGACGGCTCATCTCAAAAAGCACAGATTAGGCGGGACGAGCCGTTGTTGTGGAAGGCGGCGTTCATTGCGAATAATATCCATCACTCCCCGGCCACATCCCGCCTACGTCATAAACATAACCTGGTGCCTACATTACGCCACTGGACCCACAAACAGTTATGTTATGTTATAGAGGCCTCAAACGGGGAGAGACAAGCTTTCAGACTTGATGCAGCTCATTTGAGTTTTTTACAATCCATAAGATTTTCAACAAATCTGACCCCATTATTTCTAATCACAAACATTTATTTTGAGCAATAGACATTCTGAAACTTCTTTTATACATCGTAGTTTGTGGCGGAGTCTGTCGATAGTGTTCTGGATTAATTTAGATGTCTAAAGTGTTATTTCAAAGTACGCATTTGGTTTAACATTCGGTCTCATTGTCACGGATCAATATGAAACAGAGGTTCCTCACCTCTGCGAAAAACAACCAGAACATGATTGAACTTGGCGAGGTATTTTTTAGTTGTAGTCGCGTGCAATAAAATACGTCTCAAGAATTTAAATATACGGTGATGTTTTCATTCGGAAATTCATCAAATCTGATCCAGCAGGGTGAACAAAAAGCAGCGGCAACAGAAGCAGCAGCACTCAATTACGCAGTTTATCCCATATTGCTCTCCCATTCACTGCGGTGTCATATTCAATCTGGTGACTCCAGGCGGAGGCCCGCGGTATCACTAGTAAGAGGCGTGAGTTTGGAAACAGGCGGTGCTTTTATGAGGCTTCAATTTGCACTTCGATGGAGAAAACACTTTTGAAGTTTGCTTGTGTGTGTGTGTGTATTTGTGTGTGTGTGTGTGTGTGTGTGTGCTTTTTCTGTAGAAAAGAAGTGCTAATACACATTTCCTGACATGTTAAGAAGCTGTGTGCTCATGGAGATTGTCACCCTAACGTACACAGTCATAGAAGTATGCAGGACTCTGTGTCGTCTCTATTCACGTCTCCCCCTGAAGATATTCCTCGTTTATACTGTCTCTCGTGTCTTTTGTGGCTCCGTGAATGGCTGGTGTGAATGGTGCCCATATTCCATCCTCAACCCCCCCTGGCCTTCAGACCCATTTCCCTCCCTTCTCTGGACTCTCTCTTGTTCTGTAAGAAGGTCCGGCCTCGGCAACCGGGCCCGAGGCGAGTCCTCAGCGCTGGGGTGTGGACCGAGTGCCAGAATGAGGGGAGAGTGCGTGTGTCGACGCCCCTCTTGGACTGCTTGTCTTTGTCCCCGTCGAGAGTGCGCTACAGCTGCTGTTGGGGCTTTCTGCTGCAAGGTCAATTGAGCGCAATCCCCCCCCCCGACACCTCCTCAATCGCTCTCTTTCACTGCAGGAGTTGCTGCCAGTGACAAGAGAGTGTCAGCTGCTGCTGACCAAGGCATCACTGCCGGGGTCAGGGATACAGGGCAGCACGCACATACTGGCATACATTTCCATCCGTGTGCACACCATGCCGAGTAAAGGGTATCGACGGGCGCCCGATAATGAGGCGTGGGTCTCGCATCATTATCCAACTGTGAGGGCACACCATTTATAGTCAGACGATGCTAAACCACCACCAAGCGCAGTGCAGTCAAGTCATGTATCAATTTACAAACCACTGGTGTAATGATGCATACAATTAGATGGATGTCTAATTGCAAGTAGCAGCAGAAGTGGGACTCATCATTACGATATGAAGTGGATGACAGTGAGGTCTCCCACATGTATTCTCCCTCGATGACTCAAGGTCAAACTTTGCTCCTTGAGAAGAAAGAAATGTGCAAACAATGTAGGCGAACGCCCCCCAGATACTCTGTGTCCGATGAATTCAACCAACTTCAAACTGTGACTTTAACAATCCGTCCTCTCCTTGCTGCTTCCCCCCCCCCTCCTCTGCTTTCCTCTCACATCACAGACGTGGTCCAGAATACAAATTGTGTTTTCCTTCCTTTATTCGGTTGGCCCATAATGCTGCGGGGCCAGAGGAAAATAGGAGACGGGAGTGTATGCGTCCCACCATAAGAAAAGGGAGGGGACAATGAGGCGACAATGAGGCGACAACGAGGCGGGGAAGCTGCTGGACAGACAAAAAAACGAGAAGACAAAGAGGTAGAAGTAGAGAGACACGCCGAGAGTGAGAGAATGTCGAGATGAATGTGATATATACGAGAGCAGAGTAGAAAGACACAAAGACAAAAGGTAGAATGATGACAAAGGAGGGTGTACTTGAGATGTGTGTAATAAAGGCTATTCAATAGTCTTCAAAAGATGTGGCTCGTTGTTTGTTCCAAGCAACAATGATACAAAGTCTCCCCAACACTGTGCTGAAAGCTGCATTATGCTGCAGAGCAGGGGTAGGGGGGGTTGATTCTCAGCGGTAGTACGATTAACCCTTTCACGTTACAGCGAGTCCTTTGATTCCACGATCAGATCAAAAATATTGAACGATGGAGCCCCGACTTTTTCCATTAGGATAATACAACACATCAGGTACGCCTGATTCACTGGGTCTGCTTCCACAGGGTACATCCGATGTGGCACGTGGCGTAAACTAAAGGGCAACGAGAAACTTATTTTTTCTCTTGCTGTCTGGTTTCCTAAAATGACGTTCCCATACAACGAGGGAAAATTTCTTTTTTTAAAATCCTGATTACATCTGTACAAATCTAAAATACCTTTCTCATCAAAGTCTGTGTCAGTAGGAGGACTTTCACCCACGAGACCGATGTTCGTGTCCGGTGTGAAACCAGGGAGTGCTTATGTAAGTTTACTTACATAACATACTAAACATGTCAAAACATGATCTTAAAATGACCACATTTTGTTTCAATTACAACATGAACCACTGTGACTGTATACTATGTAAAATATGTTTCCCTTTGAAAAAGTAACTGGGAATGCAGTTTCGTTGTATTTTTTTGGAGACCATGTTGGCTCATGATATAGTTGATATGCAGCATTTTCTTCCTGTTTGCCAGACCTCAATCATATCTGACAGGGACAAAAGAAGAACAGGCGATGGCAGTATGAGACTAAACACATTTAGAAACGGCCCAGTCACGTTGAAGCAGTCCCTCATTCTTTGCTACTCGCTGTCATTTCCCTCTCCCCCAATTCATTTTAGCTGACCGTCTCGATTCCCCGTGAGTTGATTGGAGGGTTATTCAGATCACCTGTTGAGCCGAGTGTGGTTACCGGCTCCTAATTAGGAATTGAGAGCAGCTTGGTGCATTTCAGCTCCTGGCCAATCAGAGTGTGACGACGCCCTTTATTTGAGGAGCTTACGAGAGGTAGAGAATTAAAGCGACAAGGTCATTCTGGTGCTTCCTCGACTTAATGCAGACCTTATTTTAGCAGCTTCAGCCAGGACCGCTGGTCCTCAGGCGCTCCTGAGTGGTGCCCCCAGCAAAATGTTCTGTGTGCCCCACAAACGCCAAGGAGTGCCCTGTACGCTTTACACAGCCTCCGTGTAATCGCAACTCACACCTGCATTAAAGCAGCACTTCATTGATTTAGTGCTTCACTTTAATGAAGTTGGAAAGAGTCTGTTTGAAGAGGTCACACTCTTAAGCAGAAGAGGTTGAGATATTGCCTGTAGAATGTGTGTAGCTCCAGGAACACTGATTTCCCATAATGCAACTCAATAACCCTTTTAATTACTACCTCCCTGCCTCTTAAATGCCCTTTCTTTTTAAATAACCCTATTTCACACTTTCGAAATCTCTCTCCAGAGCCACAGAAAACACGAGCTGGCGGTTTCCCCGGCGTAGTCCTCCTGTTGACGAGTAAATTGAACACTGTGTGTCTTTCGGTGACCTCGAGCAAATGAACAACTCAAACTGAACGTGAAGGTAACCCCTGTGCAGCTCTGCGGGACGCAGATGCATCAGTGGGGAATAGTGAGTGTACCTCTGTACGAACACGCATCCGCCTCCAGCAGCACACCAAAAGGGTCCGTTCCCTCTCGACAAGGACGTGGCCCGCGTAACCCCCCCCACACCGCACCGCCCCTGTGGCACTTATAAAGTAAGCGTTACTCTCAACCAGGCAGGCTGGTCCCGTGGCCCTCAGAGGGCTCGCAGTAAGTCAGACCTCAGAGTTCGTCAACGGAGAGCGGTGCTGTCTGCCACTCGCCACATCGGACTCCTCGCTTTGTCCGCTGGATGGAAGGGTTAACAACTTTATATGTTAGAGGAAACAAAGTGTGTGTGTGTGTGGCAACAAAAGGCCAGGGGTATTTTGTTTGTGTGTGTGTGTGTGTGTGTGTGTGTGTGTGTGGACCACTGTACATTTCACGGAGACATTGGGCGCTCCCCATTTCCTCAGGGCTTACACACTTCTTGTGTTGTATTGCCCTAAGTGCTACAGCAGCACACATGGGATCAATGTCTGTCTCGTTTGATTTAGTGTCTTCCCTAAACTAAGTACTCGACTCCATCACTTTAAAGCAGCCGAGGAGAGAATATGCCCTTACATCGCACTGCTGTGAGCCAGCCAGGCACGACGGAGACTGCAGCATTTTCAGGCTGGGACACACGCAGACACACACACACACACACACACACACACACACACACACACACACACACACACACACACACACACACACACACACACACACACACACACACACACACACACACACACACACACACACACACACACACACACACACACACACACACACACACACACACACACACACACACACACACACACACACACACACACACACACACACACACTATGGTACAATATCTCGTAGAATGTAAATAAATTGGTGAGGAAAAGCGTGAATCTCTCCTTCTGGTGAAGGTTAACATTACACTTTTTTTCCCTTTTTTTCCAATACATGAATCAATCAGTGCCAAAGATGATCATATATTTTGACAAGATATCTTGAAATTAACTTTGACAGTGCTTTGACTATTCCGGTCGGCGCCTCGTCCAGTTGTACATGTGCAGTACCTGCTCTCCAAGGGTGCATGCATGAGTGTGTGGGTGGATATCTGAGGTGTGTGTGGGGGTGTTATGGCAGCACCCCGGTCTTCAGCCTCTCTGTCTTGCAATGCTGACAAATAAAACACGAGAACAAGACGGTAAAAAGGATGAGGCAGCGCAGTAAAGAGCCTGCAGTTAGAAACAGATCTCAAAAATCAAAATCAAGGTCAAGGGCATGTGTATCATTTAAATTATTTTGGGGGAAAGCATCACATCTTATTCTCAATGTGCTCATATTCGGTTCAGTATTCAAAACGGGGTTAACAAAATGCTGTTGTTGCTTTGTGGTATCCCTCGGATCAGAGCGGGTTTCCTTAATCCACAATCCAAAAACTATGGACCCCGCAACCCATCCAGGATAATTTGCTTCTATCCCAATGCATGCTGGGATTGGCATCAGCCCCCCCCCCCCCCCCCCCCCCCCCAATGAAACCCAACAGTAAAAAGTATTTTATGATCAATACTTTCAGGCATTGCATCTTTTTCTGCAGCTCCAACAAGCAAATAGGCAAATAAAAAGGGCTTTAAAATGTTTGTGGGCATGTTAATTGGGATGGAATTACTTCCATTATTAAAACATTTGCACGGGAGGAGATGAGGTGGTGGTGTATAATTCCTACGGTTGACTATGTCCCACACAGTATGTCCTAAACTTGTTATTTGTTCTGCTTGGAGACGCAGAGGAGCCCGTGTATCTCGTTCTTTGCCACAGAATAAAAGACCAGTTCAAGTTTATGCTACGACACAAACAAAGTCAACTTGCACCACTAGTTAAGTACAATGTTTTCCTGAATACCCAATAACTTGATGCAATAAACACCTTGTATACTTGACGGTGCGGACGGGTTTAATTAATCATAATAATGATAATGCATTTAATTTATACAGGACTTTTCGTGGTTCTCAAATCTTGCTGATTTCTAGCGTGAAAGATGACTTCCATTCACAAACTCCCGCCGAGATACAATGAATCTTCTGTCTCTCCCAACAAGTTACAATAGACATTTCTACATCTCATCGAGCCTCCAGGCCAAATTATGATAGCAGAGTCTTAAACTATTGATGCTGCTGCCTATAATCGGCTGGATGAATTAATCCATTTGGAATGAGCGAGGAGAGGAGAGAGTAATAGCCTAAACGAGGACCCAGTGGACGAGGAGATGGCGTGGAAGACACATTTATCACATGGAGCTGAAAAGGACTGGACCACACTTATTGACAGACCAAATATATATAGTTATATATTATGAGCCCATGTATTAGTCACAGTTTGACAACACTTATCTGAATCAGGCATTAAAGCAAAGGCTGACTGGCAAAACATGACAGATGAGATTCCTTGAAAGAGAAGAAGGAAAAAAAGGATAAATGCTGGTGTGTGTGTGTGTGTGTGTGTGTGTGTGTGTGTGTGTGTGTGTGTGTGTGTGTGTGTGTGTGTGTGTGTGTGTGTGTGAGCGAGCTACTTTCTGGTCCCCCTGTGGTCATCATTCAATGCACCACACCTGGAGCACAAGAGCGCCTCTGCTGCGGCCAAATGATCCTGCCAGACGGAGTGCAGGGAAAATCCGAATGGAGCGAGGGAGATAATCGTCAGGGCGGGGGGAGGGGAAATCAAGGCTTTAAGGGTGAGAGAATGGGGGATGCAATATGTGCCAGGAGGAGAGGATGATGCCACCACATAGATGTGTGTTGGAAAGAAAAAAATGATATGTGTAAAATACATGTATAGAAAGGAGAGTGTGTGTGAGTGTGAGAGAGAGTCAGGGAACGTCAAATGAGAGGGAGGAGATGGATGGAGAGGCAACGAGATAGATGGCGGCGTTAATTTGCTGCAGACTTATTGTCTCACTGAATCAAGCTTCAAGAGGATGGAGAGGAGCCACACAGACAAATGAGGGGAAATTAAATCTAAAAAAACAATATTGAAATAAGATAGAAAACGGACAATAGAAAGAAAAGGTAGGAAAGCGTCATAGTGTGTAGCTCTGGCTGTCCAGTCGGGCTCCAGTCCCAATTTGATTTCAGAGCACTACTTTAGAGCTACTCCATCATCACTCTGGCTTTAAATGAATAAAAGTTAGCTCCAAGGACAGCCCACCTCCCTCACTCACAAACTCACTCACCCTAAAAAAAAAAGCCTCTTTGAAATTGTGAAGCTGGCAGAGACGGGCTGACGCAGTGTGTACATTCCTCTGTAATACACAGCCCATGAAAGGTCTTTGTTGAAATTCTTTTTTTCTTCAGGTTGATTATTTTACCTTGGTGTGATATTGGAAACTAAGCAGTTGCCATTCAACTGTAATGCAGTTGAATTGGCACTCCCCACCGGATTTTGGGGGGGGGGGGGGGGGGGGGGGGGACGGACGGACGGACGGACATCAATGCTGTTGGATTCCCAGTTGTTCTTCAGGTTGATTCTTTTACTTTGGTGTGAAATGGAAACGAATGACGTGTGAGAGAAGAACATTTCTCTTAACTGCACAAGTAAAGTGTTTCAAGTAAAGTAACGTCACCTGTTCATGAGGTTGCGTGTGTTCTTCACATTGGACCATTAACCCTGAAGGTTGATGGAATTTTGGATTGAAACGATAGCCACGCTTTTCAAAACTTCCTCTCATGATAAAGACATTTCCATACTTTATCCAACTTTAACAAAGTAAAAAAAACAAAAAAAAACAATTAAGAATTTTCATTACTGAGGAAACTCATTGGTCTCAATTTTGGTCTAAAATGTTGCCCACATCTCTGCTTTGAGCTGTTTGGTGATAGGAAGCATTTGGTAGCTACTTGAGATGCACCTGAATAGGGAATGGCGTGATGATGAAATGAGAGAGATGAGGAACCCATCAGAGACCTGAGACATGAAATAGATGGCAGCGGAAAGAAAGAACACACTCCTGTGGCTTTGGAATGAGATGTTACCGTGAGAGGAGAGGAGAAGACATGGGATGAAAGAAAAAAAGCCATAAAGAGGAGACAAGTGAAATAAACTCAAAAAATTAGGTTAACCTATGATTATTTTGACAAGCGACTGCATATCACTGACGGAAACTGTACGTTTCTGACTGACACTGGAGGGGTACCTAAGAACGTCATAGTTTGAACTATAGGGCCACTGATGGATTATTGAACGGGCCTATTGGGCACATGCCCAGGGACCTGAAGTGTCAAGGGACCCCCTGGTCTTCAACTACAAAATGTCAAAGAAACACGCACCAACAAGGAAGAGATTAAAAAACGACAATGGGAAGGGATAAAAAAAAAAACCCAGACATACAAAATGTCTACAAAGAGATTAATAACGCCTACAAAGAGAAAAGCAAAACAACAACAAAAAGTGTGTCCCGCTCAGATGGTGCATGTCTGTGCCCAAACGGGGTCCCCAGGGGCCCATTGTCTCATAACCCAAGTGTCGGTATCCGTCGTGCTGGGAGTGAGTGTTTTGTCAATCTATCCAGTAGTCGTTGAGATATCAGTCTGAACCAAAGCGCTGCACTGTCCCCCCTGAAGCCATGCTGCTCCCATGGCTAAAAAAGAAGAAGAAGAGCCAAAACTATTTGAAGAGAGGGCCATCAACAGTCTGGCCTCATCACAGCAGTTGAATCCCACTTGCCACTAAATTGGAGGGGACATCAGTCCTGTTAGATTCCCACCTTCACCCCACCTTTCCACTCTCAGCCATCCGTCTCATCTCTGCAGTCTCCCCCACCTCCCCGCTCGGCAACTCACCGGCCTCATCTGTCACCTCCGATTCCTTGTCAGCAGCATTTATTGGCACGTCCGGAATACTGTGTGTGTGTGTGTGTGTGTGTGTGTGTGTGTGGTGTGATTTGAGAGATTGTGACCTGATATGCGTGTGTGTGTCCCAACTCCTGGCAGGTGTTGTTAATGTTGCAAAGCACGCAGGGGAGACGTACAAACCGCTGTTGAATGACTGATAAAACAAAGCCCAGCGAGGGGATTGGAGGAAATTACTCTTACTCAAACCTTCTGCCACATCACTCCCTTTTACTCTCTCTCTCTCTTTCACGTATCGTCTCACTGGATCTGCCTTCCCTCATCTCGTTATGTTCTGCAAGATGACAGAGGTAGAGAGTTAAACATCTTTGGAATACTGTGCAGTATGTAGGAAGCACTGTGGCCCCTGCAGCGGTATGTGTGCTGCACCTAAACACACACACACACTCTGACACGCACTAGTGGGGTGTTTAAGTTTTGATGCAGGCTGCTGAGTGCTGGCTCCCTTGGGTGCAGCAGCTACCCTTCAGGTCGCAACAACAAAGGTCAAAGTATTGATCATTATTCATTCTCACGAGCTCTGTGAGTAAGTGAACAAATACTCTATCTTTTATTTTTATTTTTTTCTCCCCTCTTACAGTCTCACACGTACACACACACAGTTTTCCTCTGCAGGGGAAGCACTGTGGTGTGATGTTACTGAAAAACACTTTGGGCTATACAGTGATGGACTCCATTAATAATAATAATGTTCAGCCTACATATAAAATATGCCCAAACAAATCCCACTCGTATAACTGCATACATATGTTCATACATACTGTAGATTCCTACACATTAACACTCAAACTCTATATGAGGTGCATTATGCTTCCCCAAGGCCGGTTAATGCACATTAACACCATCCCTTAAGGTTCACTTTGTTTGTGTCACGGGAGAACGGCAAGAATAGGACCCAAACGCCAACAAATGGGGAACAAAAGGCAACTTTATTGCTTGCAGCAAAAATCCAACAGACTACCTCACCCCCGTGCTCTATGGTGATCATAACAGGACGAACTGACAAAGGGGAAAGACACAAACAGGGATTAAATACACAGGGCTGGTGCAGGTGATTGGACACAGGAGGAAACAATCAGGGACATGGCAGACAATCACAGGGACAGGAAGTGCAGGGAAACAGAGGACACGAGAGACGAGGACTACAAAATAAAACAGGAAACACAAAACAAACTACAGATACAGTTTGTGGCTGTTTTATTTGTGTCTACAGGCTTCATGTGTGCTACTGCGGATTTAGCAGTTTACAGGTCAGGGAGGTTAATTGCAAAAAAATAGATGATCAGTGGAGTGTGTTCGAAGGGATGAACCGGCCAACGGGTGAACCAGCGGAGGAAAAAGTCGTGTTTTGAGGACGCCGTTTGATCCAAAGCGAGCTCTGCATTGGAGCACGAAAAAAAAAGCTGACTACGTAATTGAATCCTGAGGTGCTTGATGATTGTTCAAAGAGAAGATCAAGCGGTTTTCTTAAACAACTTATTATTATTTCATCTCCTCTTTTCTTCTTCTGTAAAAAAATGTAAGGATAAGTAATTACATTTCTATCTAAATACAGGCCTTTCGTATAAATATGTAAAGTGTCTACTGGCCAATTTGCTTCTTGGGGATTTTAAAACTCTCCATTAGCTGTCAAACATCAATAACATCAGCAATAACCGCTTACTGTGGCGACCAACTCTCCGCCACCGTAATAACAGCCTGAAGTTAATGTTTCACACATTTGTCAACTAATGTTCTAACATTCAAGCTGATGAATGGCAGGTGACTCTTTGTTGCTCAAGACTTTCATGTCTTTCTGCGGGGGCAACAGTGAGAGCATATATTATTATAATTATGTGTGTTTCCCGAGAAGTCATGAACGATAGTTTGTTCAAAGGCTTGGAGACACTTCACCAGAATTGCTCGATTATAACTCTACTCCGCTTCTATCTCCTCCATAAAACACACTGCGGCCTGTTGTGGATGAACTCATTTTAATCCAGGAATTAAAATGAAACCAATTTCTCATTTCACAGGGCATGAAATGAAACGCAGTGTGACAAGATAAGAAGACTTTGCAATGCTGGGCTGCACAGGGAGAACGAAAAAAAGATCCATCATTTGCATGACTTCATTAAACCGTCTTTAATGTTGCTGCTGCTGCATTCAATGACGGCACCAATGACTCAGCGTGCAGGTTGGGTGAATGCCCTCTGGACCGATCTAATCAGATCAAACTGGGGGTGTAGGTGTGCACTTAATAAGTCTAACAAGTAAAGCCACTATGGGACATTAGCAGGGATTGGATCGATGCACATGAGATGCTAGTGCATTAACGTGACTTAATCATCGTGTCTCTCAAGGGTCAAACCCAACCTCTCCGCTCCCTGTCACACACTGATACACATAGGTCTACACCTAGCTAACGCTAATGCAGTCATTGTTACAATGCTCAGTTTTAGAGGTATTCAATTGTATGTTCATTTTGGAGGTAAGAGGTGGTGGTGCAGTTGAATTGCAACGTCATCCCATTCATATCAATGACAGGCATATTCTCTGTCTGCCATAGTTAGCTGGGTTCGCTAACTCCTATTGGCTAGAGCGTACGTTTTTTAGGGGGGTGTGGGGGTTTGCGTTGTGTTTTTTTTTTTTGTTATGTGTCTTTCTCAAATTCAAATCAAAATGCTTCCAAGATAACATTGCTAACAACACTGGCTCTTCACTCTCACAACCGGGCTTAGCTAGTTAGCCGGTTGTGTTGGTAGCATGTGCAGCCTTGTTAAGCTAGATAAAGAGAGAGGTTGGTTATTGTACTCTGACCTTGCACTGTGTTTATGGACAGTTGGTCTTGTATTTCGGCTCTAGCTGACTAGACTAGTAATATGAATCAAGCCAGGAAGAGCACCGGGCT